>NC_060176.1:50023-95405 GCF_021184085.1 Oncorhynchus gorbuscha | reverse complement strand
CCTCCAG
This sequence comes from Oncorhynchus gorbuscha, assembly GCF_021184085.1. Taxonomy (NCBI): domain Eukaryota; kingdom Metazoa; phylum Chordata; class Actinopteri; order Salmoniformes; family Salmonidae; genus Oncorhynchus; species Oncorhynchus gorbuscha. Next base: position 95,398 of record NC_060176.1, on the reverse strand, counting down.
TATGTATATAGAGCAGGGTTAGGGTTGGTACCTCCAGTATGTATATAGAGCAGGGTTAGGGTTGTTACCTCCAGTATGTATATAGAGCAGGGTTAGGGTTGGTACCTCCAGTACCAGTATGTATATAGAGCAGGGTTAGGGTTGGTACCTCCAGTATGTATATAGAGCAGGGTTAGGGTTGGTACCTCCAGTATGTATATAGAGCAGGGTTAGGGTTGGTACCTCCAGTACCAGTATGTATATAGAGCAGGGTTAGGGTTGGTACCTCCAGTACCAGTATGTATATAGAGCAGGGTTAGGGTTGGTACCTCCAGTATGTATATAGAGCAGGGTTAGGGTTGGTACCTCCAGTATGTATATAGAGCAGGGTTAGGGTTGGTACCTCCAGTATGTATATAGAGCAGGGTTAGGGTTGGTACCTCCAGTATGTATATAGAGCAGGGTTAGGGTTGTTACCTCCAGTATGTATATAGAGCAGGGTTAGGGTTGTACCCTCCAGTATGTATATAGAGCAGGGTTAGGGTTGGTACCTCCAGTATGTATATAGAGCAGGGTTAGGGTTGTTACCTCCAGTATGTATATAGAGCAGGGTTAGGGTTGGTACCTCCAGTATGTATATAGAGCAGGGTTAGGGTTGGTTCCTCCAGTATGTATATAGAGCAGGGTTAGGGTTGTTACCTCCAGTATGTATATAGAGCAGGGTTAGGGTTGTTACCTCCAGTATGTATATAGAGCAGGGTTAGGGTTGGTACCTCCAGTATGTATATAGAGCAGGGTTAGGGTTGGTACCTCCAGTATGTATATAGAGCAGGGTTAGGGTTGGTACCTCCAGTATGTATATAGAGCAGGGTTAGGGTTGGTACCTCCAGTATGTATATAGAGCAGGGTTAGGGTTGGTACCTCCAGTATGTATATAGAGCAGGGTTAGGGTTGGTACCTCCAGTATGTATATAGAGCAGGGTTAGGGTTGGTACCTCCAGTATGTATATAGAGCAGGGTTAGGGTTGGTACCTCCAGTATGTATATAAGAGCAGGGTTAGAGTTGGTACCCTCCCGGTATGTATATATAGAGCAGGGTTAGGGTTAGTACCTCCAGTATGTATAGAGCAGGGTTAGGGTTGGTACCTCCAGTATGTATATAGGGTTAGTACCTCGAGTATGTATATAGAGCAGGGTTAGGGGTACAGTGTATATAGAGCAGGGTTGGGGTTGTTACCCAGTATGTGTATATAGAGCAGGCTTAGGGTTCCCTCCTCAGTATGTATATAGAGCAGGGTTAGGTTCGAAGAGCAGGAAGGGTTTACCCTCCATGTATATACAGAGCAGGGTTGGGGTTAGGGTTCCCTCCAGTATGTATATAGAGCAGGTTAGGGTTGGTACCTCCAGTATGTATATAGATCAGGCTAGTTCTTCTCCAGTAGAATTCCAGAACCATGATGTCATGGCCCCCATCTCCAGGAGTGAAGCCTGTCAGGAATCACCTCACACACATTCCTCTTCCCTCACCCCACTGTGTGTGTGGTGACAGACCATAGCATCAACTCTTGTTATCAGCGGGGCTGTTTTAATAAGTCTCGTGGAATTTACATTCCATTAGACCTTAAAAGTGATTTGTGTTTTACTTGTTGTATAAACACACCATGGGCACCAAAATCGGACTAAGTGGACTGGACAAGAGTTTCTGGAGAGATTGGAGAGCTTTTCAGTGATGAGCACAATTAATATTAGCACCACAAATGTGCAGCCCAGTTCTGTTCAGCAGTGGGAAGGACACGTCACACACCGCCTACATCAGCTGGTGAGCTGCAGGGGAGCCAGCGATGAGTGTGAAGACAGGCTCTGATTATACACATCACACAGGGGACTCTCTGGCTTCCCCGTAGTGAACCAGTCACCACCAGCCTGGTTAGCTACCCTTTGCCTGGTGAAAAGGGATACTTCAGGATTTTGCCAATGAGGCCCTTCGACCTCATCATTGAGCTAACGCTTAGTTAGCATTGCCAAAAAACCACCTCTACCTTCATACTGACACAGAGACATAAATGGTATCAGTGAGTTCATCTGACTCAGGGGAAGTTGATAAAGCGGCCTCACTGCCAAAATCCCCAAGTATCCCTTTTATGAAACACAAGCTGCTTTACAAAATTGAAAACAATAGCAGCAGTGAGTTTAATAGTAAAACGGTCTAACTATGTTTGTCTCTCCCCTTTCGTATAGAAAAGTAGTGCAGTTGTAGTCTCATTCAACCCTCCCACTTTCCCACGGCGTTTTCATAGCCAAGTTCTGTAGCCAAGTCTCCTACTTCCTCAGAGAAAACGTCTGGATTCAAGCCCCTTACCGTCCAAAAGATATTACCCATAACCCACCACTATGTATTGTATTGTTGTTGTGCCTCTCTTTTCCTCTCTAAAATGGCCCAATGTCTCCTTCATTTTTGACAATAACTACAGTAAATCATTATTCAAAGGACTAAAATGTGACTTCAGTCGAGACTAAATCTAAAGTGTGCCTAAAATGAACAGTGATCCACTGACTGACTCCCATTCTGTAACAGCCTGTAGAGAGACTCCATTCTGTAAACGGCCTGTAGAGGGACTCCATTCTGTAACGGCCTGTAGAGAGGCTCCATTCTGTAAAGGCCTGTAGAGAGGCTCCATTCTGTAACGGCCTGTAGAGAGGCTCCATTCTGTAACGGCCTGTAGAGAGAGACTCCATTCTGTAACGGCCTGTAGAGAGACTCCATTCTGTAACGGCCTGTAGAGAGACTCCATTCTGTAACGGGGCCTGCAGAGAGGCTCCATTCTGTAACGGCCTGTAGAGAGACTCTATTCTGTAACTGTAGAGAGCTATTCTGTAACGGCCTGTAGAGAGACTCCCATTCTGTAACGGCCTGAGAGGAGACTCTATTCTGTAACGGCCTGTAGAGAGACTCTATTCTGTAACGGCCTGTAGAGAGATTCCCATTCTGTAACGGCTCTGTAGAGAGACTCTATTCTGTAACGGCCTGTAGAGAGACTCCATTCTGTAACGGCCTGTAGAGAGACTCCATTCTGTAACGGCCTGTAGAGAGACTCCATTCTGTAACGGCCTGTAGAGAGACTCCATTCTGTAACGGCCTGTAGAGAGACTCCATTCTGTAACGGCCTGTAGAGACTCCATTCTGTAACGGCCTGTAGAGAGACTCCATTCTGTAACGGCCTGTAGAGAGACTCCATTCTGTAACGGCCTGTAGAGAGACTCCATTCTGTAACGGCCTGTAGAGAGACTCCCATTCTGTAACGGCCTGTAGAGAGACTCCATTCTGTAACGGCCTGTAGAGAGACTCCATTCTGTAACGGCCTGTGGAGAGACTCCATTCTGTAACGGCCTGTAGAGAGACTCCATTCTGTAACGGCTCGGAGACTCCATTCTGTAACGGCCTGTAGAGAGGCTCCATTCTGTAACGGCCTGTAGAGAGGCTCCATTCTGTAACACGGCCTGTAGAGAGACTCCATTCTGTAACGGCCTGTAGAGAGACTCCATTCTGTAACGGCCTGTAGAGAGACTCCATTCTGTAACGGCCTGCAGAGAGACTCCATTCTGTAACGGCCTGTAGAGACTCCATTCTGTAAACGGCCTGTAGAGACTCCATTCTGTAACGGCCTGTAGAGAGACTCCATTCTGTAATCGCCTGTAGAGAGACTCCATTCTGTAACAGCTGGTGAGAAATTCACAGGGAAAGAGTTGAGAAACAGTGTAGAGGGTTTGAGATGTGGCTATGACTGGACTCTCTGTGGTTCTCCCTCTCTATTGCTCTCTTTTCTCTCTCGTCTCTTGTCTCTCTCGCTCTCTCTCTTTTTGTCTCTCTCGCTCTCTCTCTTTCTCTTTCTGTCTCTCTCTCGCTCTCTTTGTCTCTCTCTCCTTTCTCTCTCGCTCTCTCTTGTCTCTCTTGCTCTCTTTGTCTCTGTCTCTCTCTCTCGCTCTCCTTGTCTCTCTTGCTCTCTTGTCTCTGTCTCTCTCGCTCTCATTGTCTCTTTCTCTTTGTCTCTCTGTCTCTCGCTTTCTCTCTGTCTCTCGCTCTGTCTGTCTCTCGCTCTCTTTGTCTCTCTCTCTCGCCTCTCTCTCTCTTTGTCTCTCTCTTCGTCTCTCTTGCTCTCTTTGTCTCTCTCGCTCTCATTGTCTCTCTTGCTCTCTTTGTCTCTCTGTCTCTCGCTTTGTCTCTCTGTCTCTCGCTTTGTCTCTCTGTCTCTCGCTTCTGTCTCTCTCTCTCTCTCTCTCTCTCTCTCTCTCTCTTTGTCTCTCTCTCTCTGTATCTCTCTTTGTCTCCCTCTCTCTCGCTCTCTTTGTCTCTCTTGCTCTCTTTGTCTCTGTCTCTGTCTCTCGCTCTCATTGTCTCTCTTGCTCTCTTTGTCTCTCTGTCTCTCGCTTTGTCTCTCTGTCTCTCGCTTTGTCTCTCTGTCTTCGCTCTCTCTCTCTCTTCTCTCTGTCTGTCTCTCTCTCTCTTTGTCTCTGTGTTTCTGTCTCACTCATTCTCTCTGGCTTGACTTCTCTTCCTGAAAGAGCCTTTAGAGGGCCATTCTGGGTCGGTCCCTGTGGACAACAGTTTCAGTTACCCCCATTATAGACAGACACAGAGAGAAGCACCCAAGCTGCACCTGGAGTGTCTGTAGTACATACAACCTCGCAGATATTTGACATGTAGGATATCACCTGTAGGGAAAGGAGAAGGTCATGCAGAGACAGTTGAACTGTATTGTTAACAAGAAGGCTGTGACTGTGGCTGTAAGTGCCGGGGATAGTAGACTAACTGTTAGCTGACTCTTCTCCAGAGGGCCTGACACAGGAAGTGGGGGTGTTGTGGGTAATGGCTGTATTTACTGTTTAGAGGCTTTCAGGAAGTGCTAAGGCCCCTCGAGACTAAACCGCCTTTTAGACTGGAGAGTAGGGCGCAATGGGGGTGTTCTGTCGGAGGGCGGCAGGAGGACCGAAGGACAATTAGATTTAAGTTTGAGTCATTTAGCAGACGCTGTTATTCAGAGCCACTTCTAGTAGTGACTGAATACATTCCATGAAGGAAAGGGTCACTATCATTTCTTGTCTGTAAAGTGAAGGTGTTGGGGGCACAGAGGCACAGAGGTTATTCTCCTTGAGGGAGTTGTGTGGCAGGAGAAGAGGGAGAAGGGCTACTGAAGGAAAAGGCTACTGTATATTTTTTTAGAGTGTGTTGAGGGGGGAGGGGCACTGATGGGGTTTGTCTGGTACTGTATTTAATATACAGTATTTCATATACAGTACTTCATATACAGTATTTCATATACAGTATTTTATATACAGTACTTCATATACAGTATTTTATATACAGTACTTCATATACTGTATTTTATCTACAGTATTTTATATACAGTACTTCATATACAGTATTTTATATACAGTACTTCATATACTGTATTTTATATACAGTACTTCATATACTGTATTTTATATACAGTACTTCATATACAGTACTTCATATACAGTACTTCATACATACAGTACTTCATATACAGTACTTCATATACTGTATTTTATATACAGTACTTCATATACAGTACTTCATATACAGTACTTCATATACATATTTTATACTGTATTTCATATACAGTACTTCATATACAGTATTTCATATACAGTACTTCATATACAGTACTTCATATACAGTACTTCATATACAGTACTTCATATACAGTACTAGTCAAACGTTTGGACACCACTACTCATTTAAAGGCTTTTCTTTATTTTTGCTGTTTTCTACATTGTAGAATAATAGTGAAGAGCATAAACTATGAAATAAATACAAAATATAAAATATTGTTGTTCTTATTGTTTAACACTTTTTTGTTGGTTACTACATGATTCCATATGTGTTATTTCATAGTTTTGATGTCTTCACTATTATTCTACAATCTAGATAATAGTAACAAAAATATATAGAAAACCCTTGAATGAGTAGGTGTGTCCCTAACTGTTGACTGGTAACTGTTGACTGGTAACTGTTGACTGGACTGGTAACTGTTGACTGGTTAACTGTTGACTGGTAACTGTTGACTGGTAAACTGTTGACTGGTAAACTGTTGACTGGTAACTGTTGACTGGTTAACTGTTGACTGGACTGGTAACTGCTTGACTGGTAAACTGTTGACTGGTAAACTGTTGACTGGTTAAACTGCTGACTGGTAAACTGTTGACTGGTAACTGTTGACTGGTAACTGTTGACTGGTTAACTGTTGACTGGTTAACTGTTGACTGGTTAACTGTTGACTGGTAAACTGTTGACTGGTAAACTGCTGACTGGTAAACTGTTGACTGGTTGACTGTTGACTGGTTGACTGTTGACTGGTTGACTGTTGACTGGTTGACTGTTGACTGGTAAACTGTTGACTGGTAGACTGTTGACTGGTTGACTGTTGACTGGTTGACTGTTGACTGGTTGACTGTTGACTGGTTGACTGTTGACTGGTAAACTGTTGACTGGTAAACTGCTGACTGGTAAACTGCTGACTGGTTGACTGGTTGACTGGTAGACTGTTGACTGGTAGACTGTTGACTGGTAGACTGTTGACTGGTAGACTGTTGACTGGTAGACTGTTGACTGGTAAACTGTTGACTGGTAAACTGTTGACTGGTTGACTGTTGACTGGTAACTGTAAAGGATTACGTGCTGATGGGATTGGGGAGAATAGCAGCCTCTGTATGTAGCTGTGTGTTGTAACGTCTGGCCAACAAGTTAGTTGCCCCCAGCAGCACTATAGAGGAGTTTAGACTTTACTCTCTGTTCCGTGACTTCCTGTCTCTTTCCTTCTGCTGCTGCTGGGTTTCCATGGCAATGCCTCCGGGGCCGACTGAAGGAGGGAGAGAGACGGGGAGGGAGGGAGAAAAGAGAGCGAGACGAGCGGAGAGATGCAGACTGTCTTGTCTCCTCAGTCTGATGAAGATCTCCAGCTGTGTTATGTAAAGATGTCTGCTCTCTGTCCACACACACACACACACACACCAAGACAAAGCAGAAGGGTTCATGGGTAGACGGTACACAGGACAGAAATAGCAGCAACTAGACAGAGCAGAGTAGAACACACTGTATCGCTTAGATACAGTCCATCCTGCAGTAGAACACACTGTACCGCTTAGATACAGTCCATCCTGCAGTAGAACACACTGTACCACTTAGATACAGTCCATCCTGCAGTAGAACACACTGTACCACTTAGATACAGTCCATCCTGCAGTAGAACACACTGTACCACTTAGATACAGTCCATCCTGCAGTAGAACACACTGTACCACTTAGATACAGTCAGTCCATCCTGCAGTAGAACACATTGTACCACTTAGATACAGTCCATCCTGCATTAGAACACACTGTACCACTTAGATACTGTCAGTCCATCCTCAGTAGAACACACTGTACCACTTAGATACAGTCCATCATCCTGCAGTAGAACACACTGTACCGCTTAGATACAGTCCATCTATCCTGCAGTAGAACACACTGTACCGCTTAGATACAGTCCATCCTGCAGTAGAACACACTGTACCACTTAGATACAGTCCAACTATCCTGCAGTAGAACACACTGTACCGTTTAGATACAGTCCATCCTGCAGTAGAACACACTGTACCACTTAGATACAGTCCATCCTGCAGTAGAACACACTGTACCGCTGTCCATCCTGCAGTAGAACACAGTACCACTTAGATACATCATCCTTCAGTAGAACACACTGTACCACTTAGATACAGTCCATCCTGCAGTAGAACACACACACTGATACAGTCCATCCTGCAGTAGAACACACTGTACCACTTAGATACAGTCCATCCTGCAGTAGAACACACTATACCACTTAGATACAGTCCATCCTGCAGTAGAACACACTGTACCACTTAGATACAGTCCATCCTGCAGTAGAACACAGTACCACTTAGATACAGTCCATCCTAGAACACCCTGTACCACTTAGATACAGTCCATCCTGCAGTAGAACACACTGTACCACTTAGATACAGTCCATCCTGCAGTAGAAACACACTGTACCACTTAGATACAGTCCATCCTGCAGTAGAACACACTGTACCACTTAGATACAGTCCATCCTGCAGTAGAACACCTGTACCACTTAGATACAGTCCATCCTGCAGTAGAACACACTGTACCACTTAGATACAGTCCATCCTGCAGTAGAACACCCTGTACCACTTAGATACTGTCCATCCTGCAGTAGAACACACTGTACCACTTAGATACAGTCCATCCTGCAGTAGAACACACTGTACCGCTTAGATACAGTCCATCTTGCAGTAGAACACCCTGTACCGCTTAGATACAGTCCATCCTGCAGTAGAACACACTGTACCACTTAGATACAGTCCATCCTGCAGTAGAACACATTGTACCACTTAGATACAGTCCATCCTGCAGTAGAACACACTGTACCACTTAGATACAGTCCATCCTGCAGTAGAACACATTGTACCACTTAGATACAGTCCATCCTGGGCAGAACACATTGTACCACTTACAGTCCATCCTGCAGTAGAACACATTGTACCACTTAGATACAGTCCATCCTGCAGTAGAACACATTTACCACTTAGATACAGTCCATCCTGCAGTAGAACACATTGTACTAGCCCTCGCTCGCTCTCTCTCTAGCCCCCTCCTTTGCTCTCTCTAGCCCCTCCTTCTCTCTCTCTCTAGCCCCTTCTTCTCTCTCTCTAGCCCCTCCTCCTCTCTCTCTCTAGCCCTTCTCTCTCTCTGTGTGTCTTGTCTCTGGCTCTGTTGGTGTGTTCTCTAAAGACCGCTAGTAGACACATTAGCCGCTAGGAGTTAGCATTGTGGATAAAACAACTCGAATGAGTTGGAGCAGCTAATATACGTTAGCCGCCAGGAGTTAGCATTATGGATAAAATGACCTCAGAACGAAGTTGGAGCAGCTAATATACATTAGCCGCTAGGAGTTAGCATTATGGATAAAACGACCTCAGAACGATTTTTGAGCAGCTAATGTACATTAGCCGCTAGCAGTTAGCATTATGGATAAAACAACCTCTAGAGACCCCAGAGCAGAAACATCATGACATCAATCTCAACACAGCTCAGAGAAAATGAACTAAACAAGACAAGTACATGAGTAATGGAAATGTCTTGTGTGTGTTCATCGGTAAGATATGGGTTCTGGGGTGTGTGCTCTGGTTCGCTGGTGGTGATGTCATTCCTAGTACAGTAATTACAGACTGGTGTATAGATATGCAGGCAGAGAGAGTGAGAGCACGGAAAATGTGTGTGTAATGGGAAATAGAATACTGTGTGTGTGTGTGTGTGTGTGTGTGTGTGTGTGTGTGTGTGTGTGTGTGTGTGTGTGTGTGTGTGTGTGTGTGTGTGTGTGTGTGTGTGTGTGTGTGTGTGTGTGTGTGTGTGTGTGTGTGTGTGTGTGTGTGTGTGTGTGAGAGAGACTGAAGACATAGACATACATTTGACTAATGTAGTGTATTTATTCAACTGGAACACACATAATTGAGAATAATGACACTGTATTACACAATTACACACTGGAACACACACACACACACACACACACACACACACACACACACACACACACACACACACACACACACACACACACACACACACACGGACAGTCAGGGCTAAGCAGTTGATGTGCTTCCTAGAGGAACAATATAACCCGTCCAGATAGGAAGGGTTAGAGCAGGGGTGTCAAACATACGACCCGCGGGCTGGATCCGGCCAATCAACACTAGTGTCCCTGGGTTCAACACTAGTAGAGTCCTGTATCTCCCCTGGGTTCAACACTAGTAGAGTCCTCTCCCCTGGGTTCAACACTAGTAGAGTCCTGTATCTCCCCTGGGTTCAACACTAGTAGAGTCCTGTATCTCCCCTGGGTTCAACACTAGTAGAGTCCTGTATCTCCCCCTGGGTTCAACACTAGTAGAGTCCTGTATCTCCCCTGGGTTCAACACTAGTAGAGTCCTGTATCTCCCCTGGGTTCAACACTAGTAGAGTCCTGTATCTCCCCTGGGTTCAACACTAGTAGAGTCCTGTATCTCCCCTGGGTTCAACACTAGTAGAGTCCTGTATCTCCTGGGTTCAACACTAGTAGAGTCCTGAATCTCCCTGTGTTCAACACTAGATGGGTCCTGAATCTCCCTGTGTTCAACACTAGATGGGTCCTGAATCCTGGAATCTTTTAAGTGGGATTTTGGGAAAGTTACTTGAGTTTCGCAACTCTAGACTCTAAAGTAGGGATGGGCAACTGGCAGATCAATTTCACCCCTCCGTCGGGGTCTCAACTTACTGTTGACAGTTAGATAAGTAGAATACACAAGTTGCAATTTCTAAATGTGGTTGTGCATAAGCAGTTTTTCTGCTTATGTCATTCACTGATAGTCAGTCAATTAGCCCATGTCAGCAAACACGCATGTTTACGCTGCTAAGCTAGTTTTGCGGGCAGCTATCTAAACTTGTTATCATGGTTGACTTACCGGCCGGAGGACACACTGTACCATTTAGATTTTTGGTAGTTCGTCTCACTCAGATATCATATTAAAACTGCAAACATTTCCCCTTCATCCTATGGCCAGATGTGGTGAAAGAATATACACAGACTAAAGATTAAGTAGAAAATAGATCAATAAAACCCTTCTTCAAAACATCAGACTGAATGTAGATTTGAGAATGGGCTATTGGGACCATTTCTTTATACATTGAGTGTTATTATGACATTATTTGTAAAAATGCCGAGTTTGTTTCTGAGCAAAAGGGTCTTCGGGGCTCCCGAGTGGTGCGGTGGTCTAAGGGAATGTCTGAGGTGTCACTACAGACCCGGGTTTGATCCCAGGCTGTCTCGCACAACTGACCGTGACCAGGAGTCCCATAGGCCTGGCGTCCTATAGGCATAGTCCCATAGGCCTGGTTTATCGTGCTCTAGCGACTCCTTATGGCGGGCCGGGCACCTGCAGGCTGACTTCGATTGTCAGTTGAATGGTGTTTCCTCCGACACATTGGTGCGGCTGGGTTAAGCTGACAGGTGTTATGAAGCTCATTTTGGCAAGTCATGTTTCGGAGGATGCATGAATCAGCCTTTGCCTTTCCCGAACCAGTTGGGAAGTTGCAGCGATGAGACGAGATCGGGAATTGGATATGATGAAATTGGGGTGAGAAAGGGTGGTAGAACGAGAGAGAGAGAGAAAAGGGGGCGTCTGTACAGCCGAGTTCTGTCCGGGGCCCTGGGCAAGAAAATTTGAGGCTCCCATCTTGGCGGTCGAGAAAACATTTAGTGGTTTTAAAGCTAATTTCCTACAATTCTACACATTTTGACATGACTAATGTTGTGTTCTTACATATTACATATTACATACATATTACATACACAAACATATTAACAAATTCAATGACGGTCTGATTGTCTAGCTTTTATTTTGGTAATTGGAAGTCCTCAAAGATTGTTATTATAGGCTATTTAAAAATATATATATATATATATCCATTTGGTTTAGTAGTTTTAGTTTACCCTGGAAGCGTTTTAACATCCCAAGTAGTTTTGGAACCACTGCTGAGGATGGGAGGAGAAACGATCCATCTCCACGTTAAAGGGCTACTTGGGGATTTTAACAACGAGGCCCTTTTTTCTACGTCCCCAGGGTAACTAGCGGATACCAGTTTTATGTCTCTGTGTCCAGTATGAAGGAAGTTGGAGCTAACCAGCGGCAGATACCCATAGACTTCCAGTCATTGTGCAACGCTAGTTAGCAACTTCCTTCAAACTGCAGGGCGGAGACATAACAATGATATCAGTGAGTTCATCAGACTCCCTTTCAACTCCAGCTACTACTAACTTATTGGTTGTTGTTTCATATGCGGTATTGACTATATTGATGAGTTTATTAGCAGGGGTGTGATTGTTTATCTGTCTCTCTGGACATGAAAAAATAAACAGTGGATCTCTGGCTGACCGCCCTTCTGCAGTGCATTGTGGTCCTTCCTGTGTCAGCTGGGGAATGACCTGTACAGAAGAGACCAGAGGGTCAACAGGGAAGTTGATACATCTGCCTAGTCAGGTTCTCACTCTTCTCTCCCTTTCCCTCTCTCCCTTTCCGTCCTCCCATCTCCTCTCTCTCTCTCCATCTTTCCCTCTCTCCCATCTCCTCTATCTCTCCCTCTCTCCCCATCCCTCTCCCTCCCATCTCTCTCCCATATCTTCCCTCTCGCTCTGCCTCTCTGTAGGCAAGGCATTTGTTCCCAAGCAGCGGCCCATCGAGTCTCGTCAGGAAGAGGTAACGACCCTTGACCCGGAACTAGAAGAGGCCCTGTCCAGTGCTACCGACACTGAACTCTGTGACCTGGCAGGGGAGGGGAGTAAGCTGTCTTCTTAGGGGGACGCACAGCCTCTCTCTGTCTCTCTCTCTCTCTGTCTCTCTGTCTTCTCTAGGGAAAGATCTGTGACTGTCTCTCTCTCTCTCTCTCTCTCTCTCTCTGCACAGCCTATCTTCTGTCTCTCTCTCTCTCTCTCTCTGTGTGTATCTCTGTCTCTCTCTCTCTGCGTTATCTGTGTATCTTAATTAGATCTGTGAAATCTTACTGATCTGTGTATCTTCTCTCTCATTAGAAGGATCTGTGTATCTTACTCTCTCTCTCTCTGCATTAGAAGGATCTGTGTATCTTATCTTACTGTCTCCAGTCTCTCCAAGGACAGCTAAATGCTAAATACAGGAGTCTTTCATACTCACTGTCAGCCAGGCTTGTCCCATGGTACACACACACTAAGCCTGTTGTTGTGTGTTTGTCCACAGCCATCCTAGGTGTCCATACCCTGGTGACCAGCACCCAGAGCTACGATGGAACCAGCAGTAAAGACGGAGGATACAACAGTGAGTACACAACCACAATGTAACCATAACACAACCACAATGTAACCACAACACAACCACAATGTAACCACAACACAACCACAATGTAACCATAACACAACCACAATGTAACCATAACACAACCACAATGTAACCACAACACAACCACAATGTAACCACAACACAACCACAATGTAACCATAACACAACCACAATGTAACCAGTACACAACCACAATGTAACCAGTACACAACCACAATGCAATGTAACCACAACGTAACCACAACACAACCACAATGTAACCATAACACAACCACAATGTAACCACAACACAACCGCAATGTAACCACAACACAACCGCAATGTAACCCACAACACAACCGCAATGTAACCACAACACAACCACAATGTAACCACAACACAACCACAATGTAACCACAACACAACCGCAATGTAACCATAACACAACCGCAATGTAACCATAACCACAATGTAACCATAACACAACCGCAATGTAACCCAACACAACCGCAATGTAACCACAACACAACCGCAATGTAACCACAACACAACCGCAATGTAACCACAACACAACCGCAATGTAACCACAACACAACCGCAATGTAACCACAACACAACCGCAATGTAACCACAAAACCACAACACAACCGCAATGTAACACAACCGCAATGTAACCACAACACAACCGCAATGTAACACAACCGCAATGTAACCACAACACAACCGCAATGTAACCACAACACAAGCAATGTAACCACAACACACCCGCAATGTAACCACACAGCAATGTAACCACAACACAAGCAATGTAACCACAACAATGTAACCAGCACATGCAATGTAACCACAACACAACCGCAATGTAACACAACGTAACCGCAATGTAACAACACAACAATGTAACACAGTGTAACCACAACACAACCACAATGTAACCATAACACAACCACAATGTAACCACAACACAACCGCAATGCACACAACCGCAATGTAACCAACAACACAAAACAATGTAACCATAACACAACCACAGTGTAACCACAACACAACCACAATGTAACCATAACACAACCGCAACACAAACAACCACAATGTAACAAACACAATGTAACCATAACACCAATGTGTAACCATAACACAAACCACAACACAACCGCAAGCGTAACCACAACGTAACCTCAACACAACCCCAACTTAAACACAGTTACCACCATGTAACCGCTACACTACTAACCCCAACATAACCAGGGTCATATTTGGTCTTGGTTCCACCTGGTTGTTTGGTGACCAGTCCTCCTATATAAATGAGGTGTGATGGATACAGATGAATATGTTTCAGACGTGGTGAAGGGGAGAAGATGAACCCCGTGTTTGATGAGCCTCCCAACCCCACTAACGTAGACGACACTCTGCAGAGGATCAAAAACAACGACGCTGCGCTGACGGAGGTTAACCTCAACAACATCAAGGTACACACACTCACACACACTACACACGCACACACACACAGACACACACACACACACACTCACAGACACATACACACACACACACACACGCACACACACACACACACACACACACACACACACACACACACACACACACACACACAGCACACACACACACACACACACACGCACGCACGCTTGCAGACACACAGAAACACACACATTTTATAGCAGACACGCACGCATATACACACACGCACGCATATATATGCAGACACACATTTTATATATATATATATATATAAACTCACTGACACACACACAATGAGACAAGATGTGATTCTCCTGTATTTTCTTGGTGTTCCAGAACATTCCCATTCCCACGCTGAAGGAGTTTGCCAAGGCCATGGAGAGGAACACACACGTCAAGAAGTTCAGCCTCGCCGCCACACGGAGCAACGACCCCATCGCTGTGGTGGGTGTCTGTCTGTCTGTCTGTCTGTCTGTCTGTCTGTCTGTCTGTCTGTCTGTCTGTCTGTCTGTCTGTCTGTCTGTCTGTCTGTCTGTCTGTCTGTCTGTCTGTCTGTCTGTCTGTCTGTCTGTCTGTCGCTGTCTGGTGGGTGTCTGTCTGTCAGACAGACAGACAGACAGACAGACAGTCTGACAGTCAGACAGTCAGACAGACAGTCTGTCTGTCTGTCTGTCTGTCTGTCTGTCTGTCTGTCTGACTGTCTGTCTGTCTGTAGGTGCCTGACAGTCTGTCTGTCTGTCTGTCTGTCTGTCTGTCTGTCTGTCTGTCTGTCTGTCTGTAGGTGCCTGCCTGTCTGTCTGTCTGTCTGTCTGTCTGTCTGTCTGTCTGTCTGTCTGTCTGTCTGTCTTGTCTGTCTGTCTGTCTGTCTGTCTGTCTGTCTGTAGGTGTCTCTGTCTGTCTGTCTGTCTGTCTGTCTGTCTGTGGGTGTCTCTGTCTGTGGGTGTCTGTCTGTCTGTCTGTCTGTGGGTGTCTCTGTCTGTGGGTGTCTGTCTGTCTGTCTGTCTGTCTGTCTGTCTGTCTGTCTGTCTGTCTGTCTGTCTGTCTGTCTGTCTGTCTGTGGGTGTCTGTCTGTCTGTCTGTCTGTCTGTCTGTGGGTAGGGAAGAAGTGTGTGCAGGTTTTTGCTCCAACCCACTCCTAACTACCCCCCCTCCTCCCAGGCGATGAGTGAGATGCTGAAGGAGAACAAGTCGCTGCGGAGTCTCAACCTGGAGTCTAACTTCATCACCAGCGCTGGTGCTGCTGCTCTGGTGGACTGTCTCCGAGACAACGACACTCTGACTGAGATCAAGATAGACAACCAGGTAACACACACACACACACACACACACACACACACACACACACACACACACACACACACACACACACACACACACACACACACACACACACACACACACACACACACTGACTGAGATCAAGATAGACAACCAGGTAACACACACACACACACACACACACAGATAGACAAGATAGACAACCAGGTAACACACACACACACACTGACTGAGATCAAGATAGACAACCAGGTAACACACACACACACACTGACTGAGATCAAGATAGACAACCAGGTAACACACACACACACTGACTGAGATCAAGATAGACAACCAGGTAACACACACACACACACACACACACTGACACACACACACACACACACACACACACACACACACACACACACACACACACACACACACACACACACACACACACACTGACTGAGATCAAGATAGACAACCAGGTAACACACACACACACACACACACACACACACACACACACACACACACACACACACACACACACACAAGACACACACACACACACACACACACACTGACTGAGATCAAGATAGACAACCAGGTAACACACACACAACACTGACTGAGATCAAGATAGACACCAGGTAACACACACACTAAATACTGACGATCAAGATAGACAACCAGGTAACACACACACACACACAACACACACACACATTTTCCAGGATGGTAAAACACACACTGGAACACAAAACCAGATCTAAAGTGAAACAAGAAAGACATCTAACAGTCACACACATTTACACACAGGGAGAACTACACAAAAACACTGACTGAGATGGGGCCCCTGTTCATTTAGTTACAACAGGTGAGTCACACAGACACACACACACATGTCAGACACATGGCAAAATGTGTAGAACACAAATGTTCTCTCAGCCACATGGCAAATAGGACAATGTAACACACATGGCAAAACACAATTCAAATGTTCTCTCAGCCACATGGCAAAATGTGTAGAATTCAAATGTTCTCTCAGCCACACACACACAACACTGACTGAGATCAAGATAGACAAATGTGGAACACTCTCAGCCACATGACTGAGAAAGATAGACAACCAGGTAACACACACACACACAAATGTTCTCTCAGCCACATGGCAAAACACACACAGAATTCAAATGTTCTCTCAGCCACATGGCAAAATGACTGAGATCAAGATAGACAACCAGGTTCTCTCAGCCACATGGCAAAATGTGTAGAACACAAATGTTCTCTCAGCCACATGGCAAAACACACACTGACTGAGAGATAGAAACCAGGTTCACACAGCCACATGGCAAAATGTGAGATCAAGATCAAATGTTCTCTCAGCCACATGGCAAAATGGGTAAATTCAAATGTTCTCTCAGCCACATGGCAAAATGTGTATGATTCAAATGCATGTGGGAATTGAAATGTTTCTTCTCTACAGGGGTTTTTGACCAATTTTTCCACATGGCAAAATGTGTGGAATTAAAACCAGATCTAAAGTAAACAGAGAAAGATCATCTCAGTCACCACATTTAGGCAAAATCTAGAATTCAAAAAATTTTCTCTCAGCCACATGGCATTTAAAACGTTTAGGTCACTCAAATGCTTAAGACATGTCAGCCACATGGCAAAATGTGTGGAATTCAAATGTTCTCTCAGCCACATGGAAAAATGTGTAGGATTCAAATGTTCTCTCAGCCACATGGCAAAATGTGTAGGATTCAAATGTTCTCTCAGCCACATGGCAAAATGTGTAGGATTCAAATGTTCTCTCAGCCACATGGAAAAATGTGTAGGATTCAAATGTTCTCTCAGCCACATGGCAAAATGTGTAGAATCGCAGGAAAATAACTTTAAAACAGCTACATTTTGTCACTGTGGTCAACAGGAGGGCATCTACAAAATGTTGGTCGGTGACGCACTGTTGACTTCTCCAGGAGTCAGACCAAGCGGAGTGTGTGTGGTTCTTGATGTGTGTGTGGTTCTTGACGTGTGTGTGTGTGTGTGTGTGTGTGTCTCTACAGAGGCAGCAGCTGGGGACTTCAGTAGAGATGGAGATGGCTAAGATGCTGGAGGACAACAACAGCATAGTGAAGTTCGGCTACCACTTCTGTCAGCAAGGCCCACGGGCTAGAGCTGCTGCTGCTATCACCAAGAACAATGACCTGAGTAAGAACACACACACACACACACACACACACACACACACACACACACACACACACACACACACACACACACACACACACACACACACACACACACACACACACACACACACACACACACCATCACTCAGCTTTTAGGATTGGCCTCTTTTGGGTTCAGGGTATGATACAGTATGTACTCCTACAGTATATTATACTACAGTAAGACTGACTATAACACAGTATATTATACTACAGTCAGACTGACTATAACACAGTATATTATACTACAGTCAGACTGACTATAACACAGTATATTATACTACAGTCAGACTGACTATAACACAGTATATTATACTACAGTCAGACTGACTATAACACAGTATATTATACTACAGTCAGACTGACTATAACACAGTATATTATACTACAGTCAGACTGACTATAACACAGACAGTCAGACTGACTATAACACAGTATATTATACTACAGTCAGACTGACTATAACACAGTATATTATACTACAGTCAGACTGACTATAACACAGTATATTATACTACAGTCAGACTGACAGGGTTACCATAACACAGTATATTATACTACAGTCAGACTGACTATAACACAGTATATTATACTACAGTCAGACTGACTATAACACAGTATATTATACTACAGTCAGACTGACTATAACACAGTATATTATACTACAGTCAGACTGACTATAACACAGTATATTATACTACAGTCAGACTGACTATAACACAGTATATTATACTACAGTCAGACTGACTATAACACAGTATATTATACTACAGTCAGACTGACTATAACACAGTATATTATACTACAGTCAGTCAGTCTGACTATAACACAGTATATTATACTACACAGTCAGACTGACTATAACACAGTATATTATACTACAGTCAGACTGACAGGGTTACTATAACACAGTATATTATACTACAGTCAGACTGACAGGGTTACTATAACACAGTATATTATACTACAGTCAGACTGACTATAACACAGTATATTATACTACAGTCAGACTGACTATAACACAGTATATTATACTACAGTCAGACTGACAGGGTTACTATAACACAGTATATTATACTACAGTCATTCTGATAGGGTTACTATAACACAGTATATTATACTACAGTCAGTCTGACGGGGTTACTATAACACAGTATATTATACTACAGTCAGACTGACTAACACAGTATATTATACTACAGTCAGTCTGACGGGGTTACTATAACACAGTATATTATACTACAGTCAGACTGACAGGGTTACCATAACACAGTATATTATACTACAGTCAGACTGACAGGGTTACTATAACACAGTATATTATACTACAGTCTGTCTGACAGGGTTACTATAACAGTGTTATATCATAATTCTACCATCTCAAAGACACATTTCCAGCTGTTTCCATGGTGATGCAGAGGGTGGGTGGTTCATGTTGTTTTATACCCAGGGCTTTGGTGAGAAGCTTCTCTTTTTGAAGACGGACTTTTCTTCTAGTCCTGTTGAAAGAGCTCTTCCTCCTTTCTTTCCTGTCGTTTGACATTGTTCCCTCTCTCCTACTGTCTTAACTGAAGCCCTGGGCCTCTCTCCTCTTGTCCTGTCTAAAGCCCTGGGCCTCTCTCCTCTTGTCCTGTCTAAAGCCCTGGGCCTCTCTCCTCTTGTCCTGTCTAAAGCCCTGGGCCTCTCTCCTCTTGTCCTGTCTAAAGCCCTGGGCCTCTCCTCTTGTCCTGTCTAAAGATTTACATTTACATTACATTTAAGTAATTTAGCAGACGCTCTTATCCAGGGCGACTTACAAATTGGTGCGTTCACCTTATGACATCCATTGGAGCAGCCACTTTACATTAGTGCATCTAAATCTTTTAAGGGGGGGGGGGGGGTGAGAAGGATTACTTTATCCTATCCTAGGTATTCCTTAAAGAGGTGGGGTTTCAGGTGTCCCAGAAGGTGGTGATTCTCCGCTGTCCTGGTCGCCCTGAGGGAGTTTGTTCCACCTGGGGGCCAGAGCCGAACAGTTTAAAGCCCTGGGCCTCTCTCCTCCTGTCCTGTCTGAAGCCCTGGGCCTCTCTCCTCTTGTCCTGTCTGAAGCCCAGGGCCTCTCTCCTCTTGTCCTGTCTGAAGCACAGGGCCTCTCTCCTCCTGTCTGAAGCGCAGGGCCTCTCTCCTCCTGTCTGAAGCCCAGGGCCTCTCTTCTTGTCCTGTCTGAAGCACAGGGCTCTCTCCCTATCCTGTCTGAAGCATAAGGCTCTCCTCCTGTCTGAAGCCCAGGGCCTCTCTCCTCCTGTCTGTTTAGCCCAGGGCTCTCTCCTCTGGTTTGTCCTGTCTGAAGCCCAGGGCTCTCTTCCTGTCTGAAGCCCAGGGCATCTCCTCCTGTCTGAAGCCCAGGGCCTCTTCCTCCTAGTCTGAAGCCTGGGGCCTCTCTCCTCCTGGTTTGAAGCCCATAAGGCCTGGTTTGACTCTCCTCCTGTCTGAAGCCCAGGGCTGGTTTGACTCTTCTAGCATAAGGCTGGTTTCCTTCGTTAGCATAAGGCTGGTTTGCCCTGGGCCTCTCTCATACGGCTGGTTTGACCTTCGTTAGCATAAGGCCTGACTTCGTTAGCATAAGGCTGGTTTGACCTCTTCGTTAGCATAAGGCTGGTTTGACTTCTTCGTTAGCATAAGGCTGGTTTGACTCTTCGTTAGCATGTTAGCATAAGGCTGGTTTGACTACTTCGTTAGCATAAGGCTGGTTTGACTACTTCGTTAGCATAAGGCTGGTTTGACTTCTTCGTTAGCATAAGGCTGGTTTGACTTCTTCGTAGCATAAGGCTGGTTTGATGCTTCGGCTGGTTTGACTACTTCGTTAGCATAAGGCTGGTTTGACTACTTCGTTAGCATAAGGCTGGTTTGACTACTTCGTTAGCATAAGGCTGGTTTGACTACTTCGTTAGCATACGGCTGGTTTGACTACTTCGTTAGCATACGGCTGGTTTGTTTAGAGGCTGGTTTGACCTCTTCGTTAGCATAAGGCTGGTTTGATCTCTTTTTGAGGCTGGTTTGACTTCGTTAGCATAAGGCTGGTTTGACACTTTTAGCATAAGGCTGGTTTGACATTCAGCATAAGGCTGGTTTGACTACTTCGTTAGCATAAGGCTGGTTTGACTACTTCGTTAGCATAAGGCTGGTTTGACTACTTCGTTAGCATAAGGCTGGTTTGACTACTTCGTTAGCATAAGGCTGGTTTGACTTCTTGTTAGCATAAGGCTGGTTTGACTCTTCGTTAGCATAAGGCTGGTTTGACTCTTCGTTAGCATAAGGCTGGTTTGCCGTTAGCATAAGGCTGGTTTGACTACTCGTTAGCATAAGGCTGGTTTGACTACTTCATTAGCATAAGGCTGGTTTGGTTAGCATAAGGCTGGTTTGACTCTGAAGCATAAGGCTGGTTTGACCTCTTCGTTAGCATAAGGCCGGTTTGACTCTTCGTTGCACGGTTTGACCTCTTTGTTCGCATAAGGCTGGTTTGACCTCTTCGTAGCATAAGGCCGGTTTGACTCTGACGGGGCTGGTTTGACTCTTCGTTAGCATAACGCTGGTTTGACTCTGACGGGGCCGGTTTGAATCTGACGGGGGCCGGTTTGAATCTGACGGGGGCCGGTTTGACTCTGACGTGGGCCGGTTTGACTCTGACGTGGGCCGGTTTGACTCTGACGTGGTCCGGTTTAACTCTGACGGGGGCCGGTTTGAATCTGACGGGGGCCGGTTTGACTCTGACGTGGGCCGGTTTGACTCTGCCGTGGGCTTGTATGCACTGTAAAGTCCTAGGGTTGGACTCCTCTGTCTCTTCTAACCAACACGGGACTGTTTTAGGATTGTTTGATCACTATGTTGTTTACTGTGTTTTGATCAAGTTTCTATCTCACTGTACAATTCCTCCTTGTCCTCTTCTCCTCGTCCTCTTCCTGTCTTCTCTCCAGTCCGCAAGAGGCGAGTGGAGGGGGACCAGTAAGGGGCGGAGCCTGTCACGTCTCCCAGACCTGTCCCGTCGTCTCATCTCGCCGTATGGAATACATTTTCAGCCAATCCCCTGGTCTCATCTCACCGTGGACGTTAAGTCTTGTGCCAAAACCCGGAGCAAGGCGCCCTCAACCAGACAGGGACTGTGATTCCCAAATGGCACCCTTGTTCCCTACGTAGTGCACTACTTTTGATCAGAGCCCTAGGGGCTGTGATCGTGCCCTATAGAGAATAGGGTTCCATTTGAGACGCAGGTAACATCATCTATCTGAGGAGAAGAGAAATAACTGGAATAGCCCTCTCTAGTACCTACATATCTATACACACGTTGTTGTTGTTATTATTATTATTGTTTATTATACTATTGTTAGAACTACAGCTGTACATCTTATTGTTTAGTTTTTTTTTTTCAGTTCATTTCATGGCGCTTTCTTTTTTTATTTTTCTTTTTTATTTTCTTTTTTTTTATTTTTCTCTGAATGATTTATTTTCTTTCTTTTTTTTACTGTGTTTAGAGCAACATGAACAGTACTGTAATCTAACCAAGTAACCATGGTTTTAAACATACTATCCTAACCTCTGACCTCTAACCCTACAGTGGTATAGGGCCCTGACCTCCAACCCCTACAGTGGTACGGGACAGGCCTCCCTAGCTAGACTGCTGTATCTCTTGGTTCTGAAAGCTCTTGGTTCTGATCAGTGTTTCCTACACAGGGGGAAGAGAGAGGTTGATGTGATGGGTTGTCCTGGTAGGGCCGTCTGTTAACCTCCTGGGGTGGATGTGGTGGGTTGGTAGGGGTCTGTTAACCTCCTGGGGTCTGTCTGGGGTGGATGTGGTGGGTTGTCCTGGTAGGTCTGTTAACCTCCTGGGGTGGATGTGGTGGGTTGTCCTGGTAGGGCCGTCTGTTAACCTCCTGGGGTGGATGTGGTGGGTTGTCCTGGTAGGGGGCCTGGGGTGGATGTGGTGGGTTGTCCTGGTAGGGCCGTCTGTCCTGTTAACCTCCTGGGGTGGATGTGGTGGGTTGTCCTGGTAGGGGTCTGTTAACCTCCTGGTAGGGCCGTCTGTTAACCTCCTGGGGTGGATGTGGTGGGTTGTCCTGGTAGGGCCGTCTGTTAACCTCCTGGGGTGGATGTCCTGGTAGGGGTTGTTAACCTCCTGGGGTGGATGTGGTGGGTTGTCCTGGTAGGGCCGTCTGTTAACCTCCTGGGGTGGATGTGGTGGGTTGTCCTGGTAGGGCCGTCTGTTAACCTCCTGGGTTGTGGATGTTAACCTCCTGGATGTGGTTGTCCTGGTAGGGCCGTCTGTTAACCTCCTGGGGTGGATGTGGTGGGTTGTCCTGGTAGGGCCGTCTGTTAACCTCCTGGGGTGGATGTGGTGGGTTGTCCTGGTAGGGCCGTCTGTTAACCTCCTGGGGTGGATGTGGTGGGTTGTCCTGGTAGGGCCGTCTGTCCTGGGGTGGATGTGGTGGGTTGTCCTGGTAGGGCCGTCTGTTAACCTCCTGGGGTGGGTCTGTTAACCTCCTGGGGTGGATGTGGTGGGTTGTCCTGGTAGGGCCGTCTGTTAACCTCCTTGTGGTGGGTTGTCCTGGTAGGGCCGTCTGTTAACCTCCTGGGGTGGATGTGGTGGGTTGTCCTGGTAGGGGTCTGTTAACCTCCTGGGGTGGATGTGGTGGGTTGTCCTAGGGCCGTCTGTTAACCTCCTGGGGTGGACCTCCTGGGGTGGATGTGGTGGGTTGGTGCAGCTGTTGTGTACTCTGAGGAGTGGATGAGAACAGCTGCCTCTCTCTGAAAAAGTCTCAAGCCCTGAAGAACGTTTATAGATGTCTTAATACTGTCGTAAAGAATTTAAAGTCTTAAAGAATTAAAGTCTTACCATTGATAATACGGTGGTTCTCTTTCAATCTCAACCCTTTTAAAAAAATAGATTCAGATTTAATGGGTTTATTTTATTTCCCTCTTTATGTCAAGGGGAAACGTATGTGGATGTTAATTTAACCAAGTAACCATGACGATGAAGCATTGACCTGATCTTCTGCTCTCCTGTTATTGGTCTGGCGTGAACGTCAGCTCAACCAATGGGTTTCTCCGATACTGAACCATGCCAAAGACTAATATGCAGCGCTCACAGACATCCTGGAGGAGATGCAACTCCATGTCACTATATTCTCTTTAGATTCCACATATCCTGTCAGAGAGAAGGTTAGATCAGACAGAAAACAACATCTGGGTTCATTACACTTGTTTTATTTGATGTGCACAGTGTCGTGTACAATGTCATCATTTTGATGTGCACAGTGTCATGTACAATGTCATCATTTTGATGTGCACAGTGTCGTGTACAATGTCATCATTTTGATGTGCACAGTGTCGTGTACAATGTCATCATTTTGATGTGCACAGTGTCGTGTACAATGTCATCATTTTGATGTGCACAGTGTCGTTACAATGTCATCATTTTGATGTGCACTGTGTTCCTTCTCAAAGATCTGCTGGGCTGTTGTTGCTTATGGCGACGGAACAAGCAAAGATGGCCGCTCCAGTGGAGCAGTGTCTGTGTGAAGGAATGTCATGGTAATGAGAGAGACGCTCCTGGAACCGACTCCTAGTCCTGGAGAAGAGCAACACAGCCCACACTGAGTGGTCTGGAACCGGCTCCTAGAACCGGCTCCTGGAACCGGCTCCTAGCCCTGGCTCCTAGAACCTGCTCCTAGCCCTGGCTCCTAGAACCGGCTCCTAGCCCTGGCTCCTGGAACCGGCTAGCCCTGGAACCGGCTCCTAGAACAGGCTCCTAGAACAGGCTCCTAGAACTGGCTCCTAGAACTGGCTCCTGAACCGGCTCCTAGCCCTGGCTCCTAGCCCTGGCTCCTGGAACCGGCTCCTAGAACAGGCTCCTAGAACAGGCTCCTAGAACAGGCTCCTAGAACAGGCTCCTAGAACTGGCTCCTAGAACCGGCTCCTAGCCCTGGCTCCTAGAACCGGCTCCTAGCCCTGGCATGCTACTCACTATGGAAGAAAACAACATGCTGTGTTAAACTCAGCTGGATTCTCCTGAGAACACTAGCCTGCTGTAAAACAGACAAAATACAGCCTGATGTTGACACTCACCATTTTATAGAGAATTACAAACTGGGTGGTTCAAGCCCTGAATGCTGATTGGCTGACAGCTGTGGTACATCAGACCGAATACCACGGGTATGACAAAACATTTGAATTTTTACTGCTCTAATTACATTGGTAACCAGTTTCTAATAGCAATAAGGCACCTTGGGGTTTATATGGCAAATATACCACGGCTAAGGGCTGTGTCAAGGCACTCCACACTGCGTCGTGCGCAAGAACAACCCTTAGCTGTGGTATATTGGCACTACAGGGGGGCTGTGCCTTATTGCTTAATTACAGGCTGGCCTCCTGGACTCACATGAATCCTACTGGACCAAAACTGCTGAATCTGTGTCCAGGAAACTGGTCCTGTGTGTTGTTAATGTGGTAATCTGGAGTAGGAAGTCCTCGTGTTGAGATCATGTGGTTTGTCTGGACCAATACGATGCTCATGTTTTAGTTTCTTAATCACATCTGGTGAACCAGCCAGTTAGTCAGCCTTGATTCTGTGGGTGGGATAGAGCGATGTGATTGGCTGACTAAGGTTATTTGGAGTGATGCTGTCTGCTTAACTATAATGTCTGAATCCCAAATGGTTCCCTGTTCCTTATATGGTGTGCTTCCTGTTGACCAGGGCCCATAGGGTGTAACCCAGGCTATAGTAACCTGGCTCTGTGCTCTGCTCTGTCCATAATCTGATCTTAATCATGTATATTGTTATAGTTGACCATCTCATAATGTTTAACCCTCACACACATTCCACACCGTCACACACACACCTGTGTGTATCAAGTAAATGTAAAGATTATTATTTTATTTTTTTTTTGAATGGTGAAGCTCCATGTCTGAGACTAAAGAGTAGAGGAAGTAGGAAGCTGTACTGTTAATATTAACCACCAAGCCTGGTAGAAAGGCCATGTCAACTATAATACGTCCTCAACCAATAAATGTTTTTACATACGATGTCCATCTCTGTTGTCTTCACGTTTCATCCATGTGCAGTATTTTATAGTGCTACTGAATTCAATTCAATAAGGTTTTGTATTGTTCCCCAAGGTGAACTATGGTGTTGTAATTGTATTTTATATTTTATTTTTATTTTACCTTTATTTAACGAGGCAAGTCAGTTAAGAACACATTCTTATTTTCAATGACGGCCTAGGAACAGTGGGTTAACTGCCTTGTTCAGGGGCAGAACGACAGATTTGTACCTTGTCAGCTCGGGGGTTTGAACTCGCAACCCTTCCGGTTACTAGTCCAACGCTCTAACCACTAGGCTACCCTGCCGTAATCAATGTCTTTGTTCCAAGAAGAGCAAGCCGTCTCAACATCGTGCATTTATCAGATCCCAAAAACAACGCAGGACATCACACTGGCTGTTCAACAGGTACAGAGTTGTAGTGTACTCTGTTCTAGTGGAAATGAATCCAGTACAGAGTTGTAGTGTACTCTGTTCTAGTGGAAATGAATCCAGATCACAGAGTTGTAGTGTACTCTGTTCTAGTGGAAATGAATCCAGTACAGAGTTGTAGTGTACTCTGTTCTAGTGGAAATGAATCCAGTAGAGTTGTAGTGTACTCTGTTCTAGTGGAAATGAATCCAGTACAGAGTTGTAGTGGAAATGAATCCAGTACAGAGTTGTAGTGTACTCTGTTCTAGTGGAAATGAATCCAGTACAGAGTTGTAGTGTACTCTGTTCTAGTGGAAATGAATCCAGTACAGAGTTGTAGTGTACTCTGTTCTAGTGGAAATGAATCCAGTACAGAGTTGTAGTGTACTCTGTTCTAGTGGAAATGAATCCAGTAGAGTTGTAGTGTACTCTGTTCTAGTGGAAATGAATCCAGTACAGAGTTGTAGTGGAAATGAATCCAGTACAGAGTTGTAGTGTACTCTGTTCTAGTGGAAATGAATCCAGTACAGAGTTGTAGTGTACTCTGTTCTAGTGGAAATGAATCCAGTACAGAGTTGTAGTGGAAATGAATCCAGTACAGAGTTGTAGTGTACTCTGTTCTAGTGGAAATGAATCCAGTACAGAGTTGTAGTGGAAATGAATCCAGTACAGAGTTGTAGTGTACTCTGTTCTAGTGGAAATGAATCCAGTACAGAGTTGTAGTGTACTCTGTTCTAGTGGAAATGAATCCAGTACAGAGTTGTAGTGTACTCTGTTCTAGTGGAAATGAATCCAGTACAGAGTTGTAGTGTACTCTGTTCTAGTGTACTCTGTTCTAGTGGAAATGAATCCAGTACAGAGTTGTAAATGAATCCAGTACAGAGTTGTAGTGTACTCTGTTCTAGTGGAAATGAATCCAGTACAGAGTTGTAGTGTACTGTTCTAGTGGAAATGTTCTAGTGGAAATGAATCCAGTACAGAGTTGTAGTGGAAATTAATCCAGTACAGAGTTGTAGTGTACTCTGTTCTAGTGGAAATGAATCCAGTACAGAGTTGTAGTGTACTCTGTTCTAGTGGAAATGAATCCAGTACAGAGTTGTAGTGGAAATTAATCCAGTACAGAGTTGTAGTGTACTCTGTTCTAGTGGAAATGAATCAAGTACAGAGTTGTAGTGTACTCTGTTCTAGTGGAAATGAATCCAGTAGAGTTGTAGTGTACTCTGTTCTAGTGGAAATGAATCCAGTACAGAGTTGTAGTGTACTCTGTTCTAGTGGAAATGAATCCAGTACAGAGTTGTAGTGTACTCTGTTCTAGTGGAAATGAATCCAGTACAGAGTTGTAGTGTACTCTGTTCTAGTGGAAATGAATCCAGTACAGAGTTGTAGTGTACTCTGTTCTAGTGGAAATGAATCCAGTACAGAGTTGTAGTGTACTCTGTTCTAGTGGAAATTAATCCAGTACAGAGTTGTAGTGTACTCTGTTCTAGTGGAAATGAATCCAGTACAGAGTTGTAGTGTACTCTGTTCTAGTGGAAATTAATCCAGTACAGAGTTGTAGTGTACTCTGTTCTAGTGGAAATGAATCCAGTACAGAGTTGTAGTGTACTCTGTTCTAGTGGAAATTAATCCAGATCTCAGTTGTGTGATTCCCTTTGAAACTCACCTATGGGTTCAAAGGGCATTCCCATAGCGATAGTGATACGGGCAGGACGGTTATATACACTGAACAAAAATATAAACGCAACATGAAGTATTTTCAAAGATTTTACTGAGTTACATTTCATATAAGGTAAATCCGTCAATTGAAAAATGCATTAGGCTCTAATCTATGGATTTCACATGACTGGGAATACAGATATGAATATGTTGGTCATAGAAACCTTAAAGTATCTGGTGTGACCACCATTTGCCTCATGCAGCGCGACACATCTCCTTCACATAGAGTTGATCAGGCTGCTGATTGTGATCTGTGGAACGTTGTCCCACTCTTCAATGGCTGTGTGAAGTTGCTGGATATTGGCTGGGAACTGGAACACCTTGATCCAGAGCATCCCAAACATGCTCAATGTGTGACATATCTGGTGAGAATGCAGGCCATGGGACAGTTTCAGCTTCCAGGAATTGTGTACAGATCCTTGCGACATGAGGCTGTGCATTATCATCATCATCATCATTATCAGCAAACCATCAGTGGGTATATACTCACCTTTGATGGCCACTGGCTGGGGAACTGTGCTCTTCTCTGATGAATCCTGGTTTCAAATGTACCGGGCAGATAGACTTTTTCATTTAAAATGTAACCTTTAACAAGGCAAGTCAGTTAAGAACAAATTCTTATTTACAATGACGGCCCACCAAAAGGTAAAAGGCCTCCTGTGTGGACGGGGGCTGGGATTTATTTTAAATGTATACAAAAAATATAGGACAAAACAGACATCACAACAAGACACACAACACTACATAAAGAGGGACCTACAGACAACAACACAACACTACATAAAGAGGGACCTAAAGACAACAACACAACACTACATAAAGAGGGACCTAAAGACAACAACACAACACTACATAAAGAGGGACCTAAAGACAACAACACAACACTACATAAAGAGGGACCTAAAGACAACAACACATCACTACATAAAGAGGGACCTAAAGACAACAACACAACACTACATAAAGAGGGACCTAAAGACAACAACACAACACTACATAAAGAGGGACCTAAAGACAACAACACAACACTACATAAAGAGGGACCTAAAGACAACAACACAACACTACATAAAGAGGGACCTAAAGACAACACTACATAAATGGACCTAAAGACAACAACACACAACATAACAACAACATGGTAGCAACACACACTACATAAAGAGGGTAAAGACAACACAGCATGGTAGCAACATAACAACATGTTACAAACAACATTAGCAACACAACATGGCACAGACAACAGCACAAAGGTAGAGACAACAATACATCACACGAAGCAGCCACAGCTGTCAGTAAGAGTGTCCATGATTGAGTCTTTGAATGAAGAGATGGAGATAAAACTGTCCAGTTTGAGTGTTTTGTTGCAGCTCGTTCCAGTCGCTAGTTGCAGCGAACTGACAAGAGGAGCGACCCAGGGATGTGATCATCATGCTCTTTAATCAGCTTCTTGATATGCCACACGATGCTCACTAACATGGATGGAAACAAATTTGTGCACAACATTTGAGAGAAATAAGCTTTTTGTACGAATGGAAATGTCCTGGGATGATTTATTTCAGTTCATGGGACCAACACTTTACATGTTGCGTTTATATTTTTGTTCAGTGTAGTTGGAAGGATTCTACAGGAGTGTGTGTGTGTGTGTGTGTGTGTGTGTGTGTGTGTGTGTGTGTGTGTGTGTGTGTGTGTGTGTGTGTGTGTGTGTGTGTGTGTGTGTGTGTGTGTGTGTGTGTGTGTGTGTGTGTGTGTGTGTGTGTGTGTGTGTGTGAGAGACGTCCACTAATTAGATCCAGTTTCTGTGATTGTTTGCACATGCCTGCAGGATGATGTCATGAGTGACTACATTCCTCTCTGGGTTAACTGTGGCAGAGTGGAGTGTTGGAGAACTCACTGCCCTAGTGTGTGAGGGGGGGTGTAGCATTGGATCTGGTTGCCGTAGTGGACCTCTGTGGGACTCTGGCCAGAGGGGAAATGAATGAGTCATGAGTTTCCACTCCCTGAGAAGACAGAGAGAGAAAGAAAGAGAGAGAGAGAAGAATGGAGAACAGATCATGAGAACAGTCTCCATCTCTCTCTCTCTCTCTCTCTCTCTCTCTCTCTCTCTCTCTCTCTCTCATGTATGGGGTGTTATCACAGCAGAGGTCTGTACTGTAATAGAGAACACTGAAGCAGCAGTTGTGGTGTAACCATGGTTACCAGACAAGCTCTCTCGGCGTTCCACAGAATATAATAGAAACTGATCATAGAAATGGACAAGTTATTGTCCACCCAGTGTCATACCCAACATCATAATCAAACATTAGAATATCACAAAGACAGATGTCAGAGATATATAGGCCTAGAGATATCAGAGATATAGAGATATAGGCATAGAGATATCAGAGATATAGAGATATAGGCCTAGAGATATCAGAGATATAGAGATATAGGCCTAGAGATATCAGAGATATAGAGATATGGGCCTAGAGATATCAGAGATATAGAGATATAGGCCTAGAGATATCAGAGATATAGGCCTAGAGATATCAGAGATATGGGCCTAGAGATATCAGAGATTTAGAGATATGGGCCTAGAGATATCAGAGATATAGAGATATAGGCCTAGAGATATCAGAGATATAGAGATATAGGCCTAGAGATATCAGAGATATGGGCCTAGAGATATAGAGATATAGGCCTACATATATCAGAGATATTGGCCTAGAGATATCAGAGATATAGAGATATGGGCCTAGAGATATCAGAGATATAGGCCTAGAGATATCAGAGATATAGAGATATAGGCCTAGAGATATCAGAGATATGGAGATATGGGCCTAGAGATATCAGAGATATAGAGATATAGGCCTAGAGATATCAGATATATAGAGATATAGGCCTAGAGATATCAGAGATATAGGCCTAGAGATATCAGAGATATAGAGATATAGGCCTAGAGATATCAGATATATAGAGATATAGGCCTAGAGATATCAGAGATATAGGCCTAGAGATATCAGAGATATAGAGATATGGGCCTAGAGATATCAGAGATATGGGCCTAGAGATATAGAGATATAGGCCTAGAGATATAGGCCTAGAGATATAGAGATATGGGCCTAGAGATATCAGAGATATATAGGCCTAGAGATATCAGAGATATAGAGATATGGGCCTAGAGATATCAGAGATATAGAGATATGGGCCTAGAGATATCAGAGATATGGGCCTAGAGATATCAGAGATATAGAGATATGGGCCTAGAGATATAGAGATATAGGCCTAGAGATATCAGAGATATAGAGATATGGGCCTAGAGATATCAGAGATATAGAGATATAGGCCTAGAGATATCAGAGATATAGGCCTAGAAATATCAGAGATATAGAGATATAGGCCTAGAGATATCAGAGATATAGAGATATAGGCCTAGAGATATCAGAGATATAGGCCTAGAAATATCAGAGATATAGAGATATAGGCCTAGAGATATCAGAGATATAGAGATATAGGCCTAGAGATATCAAAGATATAGAGATATAGGCCTAGAAATATCAGAGATATAGGCCTAGAAATATCAGAGATATAGAGATATAGGCCAGAGATATAGAGATATAGGCCTAGAGATATAGAGATATGCAGAGAAGCCCTTCTCACGGGTAGTAAGTGAATGCAGCTGAAGCCAGTAAGACTTGGATCAGTTTTTTGCCTAAAGTGAGGTCAGGCAAGCTGGAGTTCAGATGAGATTATGAGATTTATAGTTCTGTCGTGTGAAATCAGTTTTAATGAGAAGCTTTGCCAGATCAGGTCTAGGGTTTTACTGCAGTGGTAGAAGTCGCCCCTAATCACAGATCTAGGACCAGATGACTTCACTCTCCAGTCCTAACCATTAGGGGGAGGGAAAACTGTAGACCTGATCCTAGACCAGTGGCTAAGGGACAGCTCTGACCCTAGATCAGTGGTTAGGGACAGCTCTGACCCTAGATCAGTGGTAGGGACAGATCTGACCCGAGATCAGTGGTTAGGAACATCTCTGACCCTAGATCAGTGGTTAAGGACAGATCTGACCGTAGATCAGTGGCTAGGGACAGCTCTGACCCTAGATCAGTGGTAGGGACAGCTCTGACCCTAGATCAGTGGTTAGGGACAGATCTGACCCTAGATCAGTGGTAGGGACAGCTCTGACCCTAGATCAGTGGTTAGGGACAGATCTGACCCTAGATCAGTGGTAGGGACAGCTCTGACCCTAGATCAGTGGTTAGGGACAGATCTGACCCTAGATCAGTGGTTAGGGACAGATCTGACCCTAGATCAGTGGTTAGGGACAGATCTGACCCTAGATCAGCTCTGACCCTAGATCAGTGGTTAGGGACAGCTCTGACCCTAGATCAGTGGTTAGGGACAGCTCTGACCCTAGATCAGTGGTTAGGGACAGATCTGACCCTAGATCAGTGGTTAGGGACAGATCTGACCCTAGATCAGTGGTTAGGGACAGCTCTGACCCTAGATCAGTGGTAGGGACAGCTCTGTAGATCAGTGGAGGGACAGCTCTGACCCTAGATCAATGGTTAGGGACACTTCCTTGAGGAAATAGCTGCTCTGGACTCAGTTCATTGGTCAGTACATTTCTCACAAAGTGACATTCGTTAAGTATTTTTCTATTAATTTAATATTCCTATTGATGCGTTCCTATTCCTTCTCATGATTTCCTTATTCATTAAACACATAGGTGTTTGTGTTATTAAATGTGACTGAGTGTGTGTGGTTTTGTCAGGATCACGGGCAGGGTTAGAGGGTGGGGCATAAGGACTCTCTGATCATGTTGAGAATAAACAAACCAACTGGACTGAATCCAGGGTCAAGGTGAACAGGCATGATGTAACACGCACTCGGCGTGGCAGCAGTGTGTTTGGTTTCCGGGTGTGAAGCATGTGTGTGTGTATTTTAAAGTCACCCTAGGTCGACCTGTAGTTAAGAGCACAATGTGAGTGATAGAGCATGTCAGTACAACTCCCCTCTCTCTCTTCTGGCAGCAGACAGGGAGTTTGTTTTCTCTCTCTCTCTCTCTCTCTCTCTCTCTCTCTCTCTCTCTCTCTCTCTCTCTCTCTCTCTCTCTCTCTCTCGCTCTCGCTCTCGCTCTCGCTCTTTATCTCTCTCTCTCGCTCTCTCTGTCCCTCTCTCTCTCTCTCTCTCTCTCTCTCTCTCTCTCTCTCTCTCTCGCTCTCGCTCTTGCTCTCGCTCTTTATCTCTCTCTCTCGCTCTCTCTCTGTCCCTCTCTCTCTCTCTGTCATGTTTTGTCATTGATTATCATGTCTTGTCTCTGTGCTTCCCTTCTATTCGTTTCCCTCTGCTGGTCTTATTAGGTTCTTTCCCTCTTTCTATCCCTCTCTCTCCCCCTCCCTCTCTCCCTCTCTCGCTCTCTCTCTCTATCGTTCCGTTCCTGCTCCCAGCTGTTCCTCATTCTCCTAACTACCTCATTTACTCTTTTCACACCTGTCCCCTATTTTGCCCTCTGATTAGAGTCCCTATTTCTCCCTCTGTTTTCCGCTTCTGTCCTTGTCGGATCCTTGTTTGATGTTCGCTGTTCTGTGTCCTTGTTCCGCCCTGTCGTGTTTTACCTTCTTCAGATGCTGCGTGTGAGCAGGTGTCAATGTCAGCTACGGCCGGTGCCTTCCCGAAGTGACCTGCAGTCTGTGGTCGCGTCTCCAGTCATTCCTCTATACTGACGAGTGGATTTCAGTTTTCCTGTTTTTGATTTTACCTAGATAATATCCAGGATTATCGCTTTTGTTTAAGACTGGAATAAAGACTCTGTTTCCGTTAAGTCGCTTTTGGGTCCTCATTCACCTGCATAACACTCTCTCTCTCTCTCTCTCTCTCTCGCTCTCTCTCGCTCTCTCTCTCTCTCTCTCTCTCTCTCTCTCTCTCTCTCTCTCTCTCTCTCTCTCTCTCTCTCTCTCTCTCTCTTCTATTCAATTCAAAGGGCTGTATTGGCATGAGAAACATATGTTTACAATGCCAAAGCGAAATAGATAATAAACAAAAGTTCCAACGGAATAGAGACATTTCAAATGTCATATTATGTATATATATACAGTGTTGTAATGATGTGCAAATAGTTAAAGTACAAAAGGGGAAATAAATAAACATAAATATGGGTCGTATTTACAATGGTGTTTGTTCTTCACTGGTTGCCCGTGTGGCAACAGGTCACAAATCTTGCTGCTGTGATGTCACATTGTGGTATTTCACCCAGTAGATGGTGTGGTATCCAGGGAGGTCTCCCCCGGGGTTTAGTGATAGAGGGGAGGTACGGGCATGTGACGTTGGCTCCCTCTGCCGGGAGTACAGAGGCTGGGCACCCCGACACGGATGGCTCCAAGTACAGGTAATTAGGGGGAAAGTACCAACCAGACATGGAGGCCACAAAAAAGGAGCACTGTGGCACACCGTGAGAAAGAACAGAGAGACACCAACACCGAGCAGAAGCTGAGCAGAATGACCCGAGCCAAACCTGTGTTTGTTATGTTTATTTTATTGCCTAGTAAAGTCACATTTTCTGACTTGAACCTCCCTGTGTCTGTGTTAATCTCTGCACGCTCTACCCAACACCCCACGGTTTACCACAATAGTTTATCAAAATTGTATATATTTTCAAATTCTTTGTGGATCTGTGTAATCGGAGGGAAATATGTGTCTCTAATATGGTCATACATTTGGCAGGAGGTTAAGAAGTGCAGCTCAGTTTCCACCTCATTTTGTGGGCAGTGAGCACATAGCCTGTCTTCTCTTGAGAGCCATGTCTGCCTACGGCGACCTTTCTCAGTAGCAAATGCTCACTGAATCTATACATAGTCAAAGCTTGGTCAGGTGTTCTGCCACTGTGTCCTCTCTGTTTAGGGCCAAGTAGCATTCTAGTTTGCTCTGTTTTTTGGTAATTATTTCCAATGTGTCAAGTTTTTGTTTTCTTGTGATTTAGTTTGGTGTAATTGTGTTGCTGTTCTGGGGTTCTGTTTGTGTTAGTGAACAGAGCCCCAGGACCAGCTTGCTTAGGGGACTCTTCTCCAGGCTCATCTCTGTAGGTGATGGCTTTGTAATGGAGGGTTTGAGAATCACTTCCTTTTAGGTGGTTGTAGAATTGAATGGCTCTTTTCTGGATTTTGATCATTAGTGGGTATCGGCCTAATTCTGCTCTGCATGCTTTATTGGTGTTCTACGTTTTACACTGAGGATGTTTTTACAGAATTCTGCATGCAGTCTCAATTTGGTGTTTGTCCCATTTTGTGAATTCTTGGTTGGTGAGCGGACCCCAGACCTCACAACCATAAAGGGCAATGGGTTCTATAACTGATTCAAGTATTTTTAGCCAGATCCTAATTGGTATGTTGGATTTTATGTTCCTTTTGATGGCATAGAATGCCCTTCTTGCCTTGTCTCTCAGATCGTTCACGGCTTTGTGGAAGTTACCCGTGGTGCTGATGTTTATGCAGAGGTATGTATCATTTTTGTGTGCTCTAGGGCAACGGTGTCTAGATGGAATTTGTGGTTCTGGCAACTGGACCTTTTGGGAAACACCCTTATTTTTGTCTTTCTGAGATTTACTGTCAGGGTCCAGGTCTGGCATAATCTGTACAGAATGTCTAGGTGCTGCTGTAGGCCCTCCTTGGTTGGGGACAGAAGCACCAGATCATCAGCAAACAGTAGACATTTAACTTCAGATTCTAGTAGGGTGAGGCAGACTGTTCTAGTGCCCTCGCCAATTAATTGATATATATGTTGAAGAGGGTGGGGCTTAAGCTGCATCCCTGTCTCACCACACGGCCCTGTGGAAAGAAGTGTGTTTTTTTTGCCTATTTTAACCGCACACTTGCTGTTTGTGTACATGGATTTTATAATGTCGTATGTTTTTCCCCCAACACCTCTTTCCATTAGATTTGTGTAGCAGATCCTCACGTCAAAATAGTTTTTGACAGCATGAGAAGACTTTGCCTTTGTTTTGGTTGTTTTCTTTGTCAATTATGGTGTGCAGGGTGAATACGTGGTCTGTCGTATGGTCATTTGGTAAATCTCTCTCTCTCCCCATACCTGCCCTCTAAATACACCTCTGCTGTCTTCAACCAGGATCTCAGCGATTACTTTCTCATTGGCTGCGTGCGTACTGGGTCCATGGTCAAATGACCACCCCTCATCACTCTCAAACGCTCCCTAAAACAATTCAGCGAGCAGGCCTTTCTAATCGACTTGGCCCGGGTATCATGGAAGGATATTGACCTCATCCTGTCAGTAGAGGATGCCTGGTTGCTCTTCAAGAGTGCTTTCCTCTCCATCTTAAATTAGCATGCCCGTTCAAAAAATGGACTAAGAACAGATATAGCCCCTCCTGTGGCGTTCTGCATTAGCATCGAATAGCCCCCGCGATATGCAACTTTTCAGGGAAGTCAGGAACCAATATACTCAGTCAGTTAGGAAAGAAAAGGCTAGCTATTTCAAACAGAAATTTGCTTCCTGTAGCACTAATTCCAAAAAGTTTTGGGACACTATAAAGACCATGGAGAATAAGAGCAACTCCTCCCAGCTGTCCACTGCACTGAGGATAGGAAACACTGTCACCACCGATAAATCTATGATAATCGATCATTTCAATAAGCATTTTTCCATGGCTGGCCATGCTTTCCACCTGGCTACCCCTACCCTGGCCAACATCTCAGCACCCCGTGCAGCAACTTGCCCAACCCCGCCACCTCCACCCGCTTCTCCTTCACCCAAATCCAGACTGCTGATGTTCTGAAAGAACTGCAAAATTGCTGGCCTGTTCAACCTCTCTTTTTTATTGTCTGAGATCCCTAAAGATTGGAACGCTGCCACGGTCATCCCCTCTTTAAAGAGGGAGACATTCTAGACCCAAACTGTTGTAGATCTATATCCATCCTGCTCTGCCCTTCTAAAATCTTCGAAAGCCAAGTTAATAAACCGATCACTGACCATTTTGAATCCCACCGTACCTTCGCCACTATGCAATCTGGTTTCAGAGCTGGTCATGGGTGCACCTCAGCCACGCTCAAGGTCCTAAACAATATCATAAAGTCCAACGATAAAAGATAGTACTGTCTTCATCAACCTGGCCAAGGCTTTCGACTCTGTCAATCACAGCATTCTTATCGACAGACTCAATAGCCTTGGCTTCTCAAATGACTCCCTCGCCTGGTTCACCAACTACTTCTCAGATAGAGTTCAGTGTGTCAAATCGGAGGGCCTGACCTCTGGCAGTCTCTATGGCGGTGCCACAGGGTTCAATTCTTGGGCCGACTCTTTTCTCTGTATTTATCAATGATGTCGCTCTTGCTGCTGGTGATTCTTTGATCCACCTCTACGCAGAAGACACCAAATCAAATCAAATCAAATCAAATTTTATTTGTCACATACACATGGTTAGCAGATGTTAATGCGAGTGTAGCGAAATGCTTGTGCTTCTAGTTCCGACAATGCAGTGATAACCAACAAGTAATCTAACTAACAATTCCAAAAAAAAACTACTGTCTTATACACAGTGTAAGGGGATAAGGAACATGTACATAAGGATATATGAATGAGTGATGGTACAGAGCAGCATACAGTAGATGGTATCGAGTACAGTATATACATATGAGATGAGTGTGTAGACAAAGTAAACAAAGTGGCATAGTTAAAGTGGCTAGTGATACATGTGTTACATAAGGATGCAGTCGATGTTGTAGAGTACAGTATATACATATGCATATGAGATGAATAATGTAGGGTAAGTAACATTATATAAGGTAGCATTGTTTAAAGTGGCTAGTGATATATATATATATATATATATATATATATTTACATCATTTCCATCAATTCCCATTATTAAAATGGCTGGAGTTGGGTCAGTGTCAATGACAGTGTGTTGGCAGCAGCCACTCAATGTTAGTGGTGGCTATTTAACAGTCTGATGGCCTTGAGATAGAAGCTGTTTTTCAGTCTCTCGGTCCCAGCTTTGATGCACCTGTACTGACCTCGCCTTCTGGATGATAGCGGGGTGAACAGGCAGTGGTTCGGGTGGTTGATGTCCTTGATGATCTTTATGGCCTTTCTGTAACAACGGGTGGTGTAGGTGTCCTGGAGGGCAGGTAGTTTGCCCCCGGTGATGCGTTGTGCAGTCCTCACT
This sequence comes from Oncorhynchus gorbuscha, assembly GCF_021184085.1. NCBI lineage: Eukaryota > Metazoa > Chordata > Actinopteri > Salmoniformes > Salmonidae > Oncorhynchus > Oncorhynchus gorbuscha. The sequence goes on along the minus strand of NC_060176.1, from coordinate 57,156 downwards.
ACCCTCTGGAGAGCCTTACGGTTGAGGGCGGAGCAGTTGCCGTACCAGGCGGTGATACAGCCCGCCAGGATGCTCTCGATTGTGCATCTGTAGAAGTTTGTGAGTGCTTTTGGTGACAAGCCGAATTTTTTCAGCCTCCTGAGGTTGAATAGGCGCTGCTGCGCTTCTTCACGACGCTGTCAGTGTGAGTGGACCAATTCAGATTGTCTGTGATGTGTATGCCGAGGAACTTAAAACTAGCTACCCTCTCCACTACTGTTCCATCGATGTGGATAGGGGGTGTTCCCTCTGCTGTTTCCTGAAGTCCACAATCATCTCCTTAGTTTTGTTGACGTTGAGTGTGAGGTTATTTTCCTGACACCACACTCCAAGGGCCCTCACCTCCTCCCTGTAGGCCGTCTCGTCGTTGTTGGTAATCAAGCCTACCACTGTTGTGTCGTCCGCAAACTTGATGATTGAGTTGGAGGCGTGCGTGGCCACGCAGTCGTGGGTGAACAGGGAGTACAGGAGAGGGCTCAGAACGCACCCTTGTGGGGCCCCGTGTTGAGGATCAGCGGGGAGGAGATGTTGTTGCCTACCCTCACCACCTGGGGCGGCCCGTCAGGAAGTCCAGTACCCAGTTGCACAGGGCGGGGTCGAGACCCAGGGTCTCGAGCTTGATGACGAGCTTGGAGGGTACTATGGTGTTGAATGCCGAGCTGTAGTCGATGAACAGCATTCTCACATAGGTATTCCTCTTGTCCAGGTGGGTTAGGGCAGTGTGCAGTGTGGTTGAGATTGCATCGTCTGTGGACCTATTTGGGCGGTAAGCAAATTGGAGTGGGTCTAGGGTGTCAGGTAGGGTGGAGGTGATATGGTCCTTGACTAGTCTCTCAAAGCACTTCATGATGACGGAAGTGAGTGCTACGGGCGGTAGTCGTTTAGCTCAGTTACCTTAGCTTTCTTGGGAACAGGAACAATGGTGGCCCTCTTGAAGCATGTGGGAACAGCAGACTGGTATAGGGATTGATTGAAGATGTCCGTAAACACACCGGCCAGCTGGTCTGCGCATGCTCGGAGGGCGCGGCTGGGGATGCCGTCTGGGCCTGCAGCCTTGCGAGGGTTAACACGTTTAAATGTCTTACTCACCTCGGCTGCAGTGAAGGAGAGACCGCATGTTTCCGTTGCAGGCCGTGTCAGTGGCACTGTATTGTCCTCAAAGCGGGCAAAAAGTTATTTAGTCTGCCTGGGAGCAAGACATCCTGGTCCGTGACTGGGCTGGATTTCATCTTGTAGTCCGTGATTGACTGTAGACCCTGCCACATGCCTCTTGTGTCTGAGCCATTGAATTGAGATTCCACTTTGTCTCTGTACTGACGCTTAGCTTGTTTAATAGCCTTACGGAGGGAATAGCTGCACTGTTTGTATTCAGTCATGTTGCCAGACACCTTGCCCTGATTAAAAGCAGTGGTTCGCGCTTTCAGTTTCACGCGAATGCTGCCATCAATCCACGGTTTCTGGTTAGGGAATGTTTTTATCGTTGCTATGGGAACGACATCTTCGACGCACGTTCTAATGAACTCGCACACCGAATCAGCGTATTCGTCAATATTTCCATCTGACGCAATACGAAACATGTCCCAGTCCACGTGATGGAAGCAGTCTTGGAGTGTAGAGTCAGCTTGTTCTGACCAGCGTTGGACAGACCTCAGCGTGGGAGCCTCTTGTTTTAATTTCTGTCTGTAGGCAGGGATCAGCAAAATGGAGTCGTGGTCAGCTTTTCCGAAAGGGGGCGGGGCAGGGCCTTATATGCGTCGCGGAAGTTAGAGTAACAATGATCCAAGGTTTTACCACCCCTGGTTGCGCAATCGATATGCTGATAAAATTTAGGGAGTCTTGTTTTCAGATTGGCTTTGTTAAAATCCCCAGCTACAATGAATGCAGCCTCCGGATAAATGTTTTCCAGTTTGCAAAGAGTTAAATAAAGTTCGTTCAGAGCCATCGATGTGTCTGCTTGGGGGATATATACGGCTGTGATTATAATCGAAGAGAATTCTCTTGGAAGATAATGCGGTCTACATTTGATTGTGAGGAATTCTAAATCAGGTGAACAGAAGGATTTGAGTTCCTGTATGTTTTCTTCATCACACCATGTCCCGTTAGTCATGAGGCATACGCCCCCTCCACTCTTCTTACCAGAGAGATGTTTGTTTCTGTCGGCGCGATGCGTGGAGAAACCCGTTGGCTGCACCGCCTGGATAGCGTCTTCCCAGTAAGCCATGTCTCCGTAAAGCAGAGAACGTTGCAGTCTCTGATGTCCCTCTGGAATGCCACCCTTGCTCGGATTTCATCAACCTTGTTGTCGAGAGACTGGACATTGGCAAGAAGAATACTGGGAAGTGGTGCGCGATGTGCCCTTTTCCGGAGTCTGACCAGGACACCGCCGCGTTTCCCTCTTTTTCGGAGTCGTTTCCTTGGGTCGCTGCATGCGATCCATTCCGTTGTCCTGTTTGTAAGGCAGAACACAGGATCCGCGTCGCGGAAAACATATTCTTGGTCGTACTGATGGTGAGTTGACGCTGATCTTATATTCAGTAGTTCTTCTCGACTGTATGTAATGAAACCTAAGATGACCTGGGGTACTAATGTAAGAAATAACACGTAAAAAAACAAAAAACTGCATAGTTTCCTAGGAACGCGAAGCGAGGCGGCCATCTCAGTCGGCGCCGGAAGTACATTCTGTATACTTCTGGCCCTTCTTTGGACACTGTGCTAACAAACCTCCAAATGAGTTTCAACGCCATACAACACTCCTTCCGTGGCCTCCAACTGCTTTTAAATGCAAGTAAAACGAAGTGCATGCTCTTCAACCGATTGCTGCCCGCACCCTCCCGCCTGACTAGCATATGGATGGTTCTGACCTAGAATATGTGGACAACTACAAATATCTGGGTGTCTGGTTAGACTGTAAACTCTCCTTCCAGACTCACATTCAGCATCTCCAATCCAAAATCTAGAATCGGCTTCCTAATCAGTTAGGACATCTACTTTGTACATGACACACATACTTTTTCCAACAATTGTTTACAGACAGATTATTTCACTCAATTAGAATTCACTGTATCACAATTCCAGTGGGTCAGAAGTTTACATACACTAAGTTGACTGCCTTTTAAACAGCTTGGAAAATTCCAGAAAATTATGTCATGGCTTTAGAAGCTTCTGAGTCAATTGGAGGTGGACTTGTGGTTGTATTTCAAGGCCAACCTTCAAACTCAGTGCCTCTTTGCTTGACATCATGGGAAACTCAAAAGAAATCAGTTAAGACCTCAGAAAACAAATTGTAGACGTCCACAAGTCTGGTTCATCCTTGGGAGCAATATCCAAACACCTGAAGGCACATGTTCATCTGTACAAACAATAGTAAGCAAGTATAAACACCATGGGACCATGCAGCCGTCATACCGCTCAGGAAGGAGACGCATTCTGTCTCCTAGGGATGAATGTACTTTGGTGCGAAAAGTGCAAATCAATTCCAGAACAACAGCAAAGGACCTTGTGAAGATGCTGGAGGAAACGGGTACAAAAGTATCTATATCCACAGTAAAATGGGTCCTATATGGATATAACTTGAAAGGCTGCTCAGCAAGGAAGAAGCTACTGCTCCAAAGCCGCCATAAATAAGCCAGACTACGGTCTGCAACTGCACATGGGGACAAAGATCGTACTTTTTGGAGAAATGTCCCCTGGTCTGATGAAACAAAAATAGAACTGTTTGGCCATAATGACCATCGTTATGTTTGGAGGAAAAAGGGGGACGCTTGCAAGACGAAGAACACCATCCCAACTGTAAAGCACGGGGGTGGCAGCATCATGTTGTGGGGGTGCTTTGCTGCAGGAGGGACTGGTGCACTTCACAGAATAGATGGCATCATGAGGAAGGAAAATTATGTGAATATATTGAAGCAACATCTCAAGACATCAGTCAGGAATTTAAAGCTTGGTCTCAAATGGGTCTTCCAAATGGACAATGACCCCAAGCATACTTCCAAATTTGTGGCAAAATGGCTTAAAGACAACAAAGTCAAGGTATTGGAGTGGCCATCACAAAGCCCTGACCTCAATTCGAAAATTTGTGGGCAGAATTGAAAAAGCGTGTGTGAGCAAGGAGGCCTACAAACCTCAAAACTCAGTTACACCAGCTCTGTCAGGAGGAATGGGCCAAAATTCACCCAACTTATTGTGGGAAGCTTGTGGAAGGCTACCCGAAACGTTTGACCCAAGTTAAAAATTTTAAAGGCAATGCTACCAAATACTAATTGAGTGTATGTAAACTTCTGACCCACTGGGAATGTGATGAAAGAAAGAAAAGATGAAATAAATCATTCTCTCTACTATTATTCTGACATTTCACATTCTTAAAATAAAGTGGTGATCCTAACTGACCTAAGACAGGGAATTTTTAATAGGAATAAATGTCAGGAATTGTGAAAAACGGAGATAAAATGTATTTTTTGATAAGGTGTATGTAAACTTCCGACTTCAACTGCATCACTCCAGTTGAATTATGTATTATTTATTTATTAATTATTTTCGCCTCTAGGGCCTATTTATTGGCTACTTCTCTAATCTTCTACATTTGCACACACTGTACATATATTGTTCTATTTTTCTTTTATTTTGTGTTATTGATTGTTTTTTGTTGTTTTTGTCGCATTGCGTTGCTTTATCTTGGCCAGGTCGCAGTTGTTAATGGCCTACCTGGCCTACCTGGTTAAATAAAGGTGAAGTCATTTTTTTTAAATAAAATAATTCCAGGATCTTTATTGTTCAACAGGTGAGCCCGTCTCTCTACCAGATGAGAAAGGTCCTGTGCTGTGTGTCATCACCCAGCATTGATGCTCCGCTCACTCTCAGCACCCTTACAAAACAAACTGCAGTTAGAGTGTAGTACACAGCAGTTATTCTGCAATTACTGCGTCCAAAATACCACTGTCGACTACAGATTCTGCACTTATATAAACTGCAATATTTTATGTCGGGGTTAAATGATAAAATAACACAATGATTTCCATTAACGTATTCATCTGATGCATGTTTACATGCACCTTATTTCACAGCGCTCATCTGCCGCCACCCGGTGGATATTCGACGCAGTTAATCGTGTCGTGCTGAACTGGGAAAACGTTCATGTGTCACTTCCGGTTCGTCCTCATCGAAAGAAATGGCGGACATGGACGAACTGTTCGGGAGTGATGGGGACAGTGACAACGAACAAAGAGGTGAAGTTAGCCATCAAAATGCTGTTCCGAAAAGTTAGCTAAACACGTCTAAAGTTACGCTAGATGAATAGCTTTATGCAGTTACAGCTAGTAAGTTAGCTAATGTGATCTAGCTAAGGCCGGTTGGCTGATGCTAGCGAAGCTAACGGTAAGTGGCTAACAAGTAGCTAACGTTAGTAAAGAGGACCTTTGAGAATATCCATCAACAACCTATCTAGAACCAAAATAGCCAGTACATACTTGGTCCAGCACATTAACGTTAGCTAGCTAACCATTCAAGTTCCCCATGGGGCGTGCGTCGCTAACGTTAGTATTTGTGTTTATTTCACATGCATGTACATTTCCCTCTGCTGAAAGCTAACGTGTGTGTGTGTGTGTGTGTGTGTGTGTGTGTGTGTGTGTGTGTGTGTGTGTGTGTGTGTGTGTGTGTGTGTGTGTGTGTGTGTGTGCAGTGGTCTCAGCAGTGGCGTCTGGTTCAGGTTCTGAATCTGAGCCGGAGATGCCCCGGTCCCGTTCCCATAGTAACGCCTCGGGCAGCGACAGCGGGAGAGATGATGATGATGGACAAGATGGGGGAAAGCCCAACACCAAGGTGAGGTCCAGTTGTTTCAGTACATACACACACACACACAGGAAACACTCTTAACCACAATAATGACATGGTATAACTCTATGAACCAGGAGCTGTTTGGGGATGACAGTGAAGAGGAACGCCAAAGCCGACACAGCGACAACCAATCAAACCTGTCGGAACGCTCAGGAAACCAGTCGGATGCCAGCATGCACTCGGAGCCCGAGGACAATGACCAGTCAGACGCGGAGCAGCACAGTGGGTCAGAGAGAGGGCACCGGGAGGAAGAGGAGGAAGATGGAGATCGAAGGTCAGAGGCAGGCAGTCCAGTATCGGGGTGGGGAGCCCCAGGTCTGGGAGGGGCAGTGCTCGCTCTGAGAAGAGGTGAGGAGGAATGATTATGGAATGGTTTTATATAGGCTAGTGCTTTTTCATCTGTTATTGAAAGCACTTTGAGTGAAAACAAATTTCATTGGAATGTACATAATGTGTAATAACTTGTTTTCCTGCCAGTATCCATAGCGACCCCGGCACCCCCCACTCGGCTCCCGGCACCCCCCACTCAGCTCCCGGCACCCCCCACTCGGCTCCCGGCACCCCCACTCGGCTCCCGGCACCCCCCACTCTGCGCCCGGCACCCCCCACTCTGCGCCCGGCACCCCCACTCTGCGCCCGGCACCCCCACTCTGCGCCCGGCACCCCCACTCCGCGCCTGGCACCCCCACCCGCGCCCGGCACCCCCTGTCAGACCCCGGCACCCCCATGTCAGACCCCCGGAACCCCCCTGTCAGACCCTGGCACCCCCCACTCAGGGCCCGGCACCCCCCACTCAGGGCCCGGCACCCCCCACTCAGATGGGGAGGGGTCAGGCAAGGAGAACCAATCAGATGATGAAAAGTGGGGAGGAGGGGCTAAGAGTGACCAATCAGAGGATGAGGAAGAGGAGGAGAAGAAGCAGCACCAATCGGACGAAGAGCGAGAGAATTCTGATGAGGACGGGGCGGGGCACAGGAGCAGGAAGAAGTCAGGTATTGAAGAAAGTGTGTGTGTGTGTGTGGTCTGAAGGACCTTCCTCTAGCCACTCACTAGATCAGCCTTGGAGTTTGAAAAGAAAACTGTAGCAACCTTCAGCAACATTGGCTTTTCTCTTGTATTAATGTACTCTATCAAGCTTTATCAATATGATACTGTTGTATCACATCCTATATGCCATTGGTTGCTGCTGTGCCCTTGAACAAGGCACTTAACCCCACACAGCAGCTGTTCCCTGTGAACCCAGTCTGGCAGCTCCCCTTACCACT
>NC_060176.1:30000-44923 GCF_021184085.1 Oncorhynchus gorbuscha | reverse complement strand
TACCATAACATCCTGTAATTGACTCTATACCGGTACCCCCTGTATATAGCCTCCACATTGACTCTGTACCATAACATCCTGTATATAGCCAAGTTGTAGAAACATCATCAAGCATGATCAATGGAAACAGGATGCACCTGAGCTCAAGTTAGTCTCATAGCAAAGATTCTGAATACTTATGTAGATCTGATATTTCAGTTTTTTTTTATTTCTAATATCCTGTTTTGTCTGTGTCATTATGGTGTGTAGTTTGTAGATTTAATCCATTTGACAATAAGGCTGTAATATAACAACATGGGTAACAAGAGAAGAGGTCTTAACGAATGCACTGTAGGTTGTGGATTATATCAAAGATCATTCTTACATTACCATTACCAGACACACCGACTCATTCCAGGGGTTTTCTTTATTTCTTTACTATTTTCTACATTGTAAAATAATAGTGAAGACATCAAAACTATGACCTGGCCTCCACAATCACCCGACCTCAACCCAGATGGTTTGGGATGTGTTGGACCGCAGAGTGAAGGGAAAGCAGCCAAAAAGTGCTCAGCATATGTGGGAACTCCTTCAAGACTGTTGGAAAAGTATTCCAGGTGAAGCTGGTTGAGAGAATGTCAAGATAATGCAAAGCTGTCAAGGCAAAGGGTGGCTACTTTGAAGAATTTTAAATATATTTTGATTTGTTCAACACTTAAAAAAAATAGTTTTGGTTACTACCTGATTCCATATGTGTTATTGCATAGTTTTGATGACTTCACTATTATTCTACGATGTAGTAAATACTGAAAATAAAGAAAAACCCTTGAATGAGTAGGTGTCCAAACCTTTGACTGGTACTGTATACTTAACGTAAGATGGATGACTTGACAATATCTCCTCTGTAGGTGTTCGTGGAAACTCTGGACAAATGCTTTGAAAACGTCTGTGAGCTGGACCTCATTTTCCACATGGATAAGGTGAGTTCAAGTCCATGGAAATCATTTACAAGGTCAGCTTGGCCACGTTTTGGCTTGTGACACTCTTTGATGCATTAGAGTAATAAATACACTTCTGTGTATAACATGGCAGCTGGTTTATAGACACAATATGCATTCAATATGAGGAAAGCCTTCAGGAGGGAAGGACTAGCAGAGGAACCCCTGCTGAGGCAGCCTAGATGAACTCCTGCTGTGTGGAGCTAGGTAGTAGCAGGGAAGCCTTGCTGAGGCAGCCTAGATGAACCCCTGCTGAGGCAGCCTAGATGAACCCCTGCTGTGTGGAGCTAGGTAGTAGCAGGGAAGCCTTGCTGAGGCAGCCTAGATGAACCCCTGCTGAGGCAGCCTAGATGAACCCCTGCTGTGTGGAGCTAGGTAGTAGCAGGGAAGCCTTGCTGAGGCAGCCTAGATGAACCCCTGCTGAGGCAGCCTAGATGAACCCCTGCTGAGGCAGCCTAGATGAACCCCTGCTGAGGCAGCCTAGATGAACCCCTGCTGAGGCAGCCTAGATGAAACCCTGCTGTGTGGAGCTAGGTAGTAGCAGGGAAGCCTTGCTGAGGCAGCCTAGATGAACCCCTGCTGAGGCAGCCTAGATGAACCCCTGCTGAGGCAGCCTAGATGAACCCCTGCTGAGGCAGCCTAGATGAACCTCTGCTGAGGCAGCCTAGATGAACCCCTGCTGAGGCAGCCTAGATGAACCCCTGCTGAGGCAGCCTAGATGAAACCCTGCTGAGGCAGCCTAGATGAAACTCTACTAAGGCAGCCTAGATGAAACCCTGCTGTGTGGATTCAGGTAGGAGGTCTGATGGGCTGACCTAGGCCATTTGGAGGTCTGAGGGGCTGACCTAGGTCTGTTGGAGGTCAGATGGCTGACCTAGGTCTGTTGGAGGTCAGATGGCTGACCTAGGTCTGTTGGAGGTCTGAGGGGCTGACCTAGGTCTGTTGGAGGTCTGATGGGCTGACCTAGGTCTGTTGGAGGTCTGAGGGGCTGACCTAGGTCTGTTTGAGGTTTGAGGGGCTGACCTAGGTCTGTTTGAGGTTTGAGGGGCTGACCTAGGTCTGTTGGAGGTCTGAGGGGCTGACCTAGGTCTGTTGGAGGTCTGATGGGCTGACCTAGGTCTGTTGGAGGTCTGATGGGCTGACCTAGGCCATTTGGAGGTCTGAGAGGCTGGCCTAGGTCTGTTGGAGGTCTCTGAGGGGCTGACCTAGGTCTGTTGGAGATCTCAGAGTAGCTGACCTAGGTCATTTGGAGGTCTGTTGGAGGTCTGAGAGTCTGGCCTAGGTCTGTTGGAGGTCTGAGGGGCTGACCTAGGTCTGTTGGAGGTCAGAGGGGCTGACCTAGGTCTGTTGGAGGTCTGAGGGGCTGACCTAGGTCTGTTGGAGGTATCAGAGGGGTTGACCTAGGTCTGTTGGAGGTCTGAGGGGCTGACCTAGGTCTGTTGGAGGTCTGAGGGGCTGACCTAGGTCTGTTGGAGGTCTCAGAGGGGCTGACCTAGGTCTGTTGGAGGTCAGAGGGGCTGACCTAGGTCTGTTGGAGGTCTGTTGGAGGTCTGAGGGGCTGACCTAGGTCTGTTGGAGGTCTCAGAGGGCCTGACCTAGGTCTGTTGGAGGTCTGAGGTCTGACCTAGGTCTGTTGGAGGTCTGAGGGGCTGACCTAGGTCTGTTGGAGGTCTGAGGGGCTGACCTAGGTCTGTTGGAGGTCTGAGGGGCTGACCTAGGTCTGTTGGAGGTCTGAGGGGCTGACCTAGGTCTGTTGGAGGTCTGAGGTCTGACCTAGGTCTGACCTAGGTCTGTTGGAGGTCAGATGGCTGACCTAGGTCTGTTGGAGGTCTGAGGGGCTGACCTAGGTCTGTTGGAGGTATCAGAGGGGTTGACCTAGGTCTGTTGGAGGTCTGAGGGGCTGACCTAGGTCTGTTGGAGGTCTGAGGTCTGACCTAGGTCTGACCTAGGTCTGTTGGAGGTCAGATGGCTAACCTAGGTCTGTTGGAGGTCAGAGGGGCTGACCTAGGTCTGTTGGAGGTCTGAGGGGCTGACCTAGGTCTGTTGGAGGTCTGAGGGGCTGACCTAGGTCTGTTGGAGGTCTGAGGGGCTGACCTAGGTCTGTTGGAGGTCTGTTCGAGGTCTGAGGGGCTGACCTAGGTCTGTTGGAGGTCAGAGGGGCTGACCTAGGTCTGTTGGAGGTCTGTTGGAGGTCTGAGGGGCTGACCTAGGTCTGTTGGAGGTCTCAGAGGGCTGACCTAGGTCTGTTGGAGGTCTGAGGTCTGACCTAGGTCTGTTGGAGGTCTGAGGGGCTGACTGAGGGGCTGACCTAGGTCTGTTGGAGGTCTGAGGGGCTGACCTAGGTCTGTTGGAGGTCTGAGGGGACTGACCTAGGTCTGTTGGAGGTCTGGCTGAGGGGCTGACCTAGGTCTGTTGGAGGTCTGAGGTCTGACCTAGGTCTGACCTAGGTCTGTTGGAGGTCAGATGGCTAACCTAGGTCTGTTGGAGGTCTGAGGGGCTGACCTAGGTCTGTTGGAGGTATCTGAGGGGCTGACCTAGGTCTGTTGGAAGTATCAGATGGCTGACCTAGGTCTGTTGGAGGTATCTGAGGGGCTGACCTAGGTCTGTTGGAGGTCAGATGTCTGACTTAGGTCAGTTGGAGGTATCAGAGGGGCTGACCTCGGTCTGTTGGAAGTATCAGATGGGCTGACCTAGGTCTGTTGGAGGTCAGATGGCTGACCTAGGTCTGTTGGAGGTATCAGATGGGCAGAGCATACCAGCGTGGTCAAGAGCCATCTTGGTTTCATTTAGGCCTAGTAACTGAAAATGTAAGTCATATTATATTGCATTGTTGGTCTTGTTTGTGCGTTTCTGAGCGATATTCGATCAATTCCCGGGTTCACTTAATGTTTTCGTGTGTATCTGAGCAGGCAGAAATGCAGCCTGTGTGACACATTTTTTATCATGCAAAGTTTACCTGCAACATGTACTGATAAAGGCCCAGGATTGTTCTGCTATGGGGAGCAAAGTTCTATATTAGTTTCTACAGAGAGTGTAGTGGTTGAACCCTTCCCTATAACCAATTAGTAGGAACTGTTAATGGGTAGGGGCTCTGGGTCTATCTGTGATTGACTGGAGGGGCTCTGGGTCTATCTGGGATTGACTGGAGGAACTGTCAATGGTTAGGGGCTCTGGGTCTATCTGTGATTGACTGGAGGGGCTCTGGGTCTATCTGTGATTGACTGGAGGGGCTCTGGGTCTATCTGGGATTGACTGGAGGGGAACTGTCAATGGTTAGGGGCTCTGGGTCTATCTGTGATTGACTGGAGGGGCTCTGGGTCTATCTGTGATTGACTGGAGGGGCTCTGGGTCTATCTGGGATTGACTGGAGGGGCTCTGGGTCTATCTGGGATTGACTGGAGGAACTGTCTCTGGGTCTATCTGTGATTGACTGGAGGGGCTCTGGGTCTATCTGTGATTGACTGGAGGGGCTCTGGGTCTATCTGGGATTGACTGGGGGCTCTGGGTCTATCTGGGATTGACTGGAGGGGCTCTAGGTCTATCTGGGATTGACTGGAGGGGCTCAGGATCTATCTGGGATTGACTGGAGGAACTGTCAATGGGTAGGGGCTCTGGGTCTATCTGGGATTGACTGGAGGGGCTCTGGGTCTATCTGGGATTGACTGGAGGGGCTCTAGGTCTATCTGGGATTGACTGGAGGGGCTCTGGGTCTATCTGTGATTGACTGGAGGAACTGTCAATGGTTAGGGCTCTGGGTCTATCTGGGATTGACTGGAGGGGCTCTGGGTCTATCTGTGATTGACTGGAGGGGCTCTGGGTCTATCTGTGATTGACTGGAGGGGCTCTGGGTCTATCTGGGATTGACTGGAGGGGCTCTGGGTCTATCTGTGATTGACTGGAGGAACTGTCGATTGGTAGGGGCTCTGGGTCTATCTGGGATTTGACTGGAGGACTATTTAAAACCGATTTGTACTGTGTGTTGGGCCAGAGGTCACCAACCATCTATTCTCTGGTACATTTTCACCCCAACCATCACATACCACCACCAGAGTTGAGCTCAATTCCAGTTAATTCAGGGAGTACACCCGATTAAAAAGCATTGAAGAGAATTGGAATTTCAGTGTACTTCCTAAATTGACTGGAATTGAAATGGAATTGACCACAACACATTCCGCCAAGCAGAGTTGAGAGGCTAGGCGGAGTTGAGAGGCTAGGCTAGGCGTAGTTGAGAGGCTAGGCTAGGCGGAGTTGAGAAGCTAGGCTAGATGGAGTTGAGAAGCTAGGCTAGGCGGAGTTGAGAAGCTAAGCTAGGCTGAGTTGAGAAGCTAGGCGGAGTTGAGAAGCTAGGTGCAAGTTCTAACTCTTCCACCTTTCATGTCACAGAATGAGATTCTAGTTGTGTCCAGTGATGGCAGTGTTGGAGAAAGCTGCTGATGGAATTAAAACCAATAGTTTTTAGTACTTTCTACTATCTGACTGCTCCGCTGCTACTCTAGACTTATCTGAGTATGTTTAGCTAACACCCTCTACCTTCCACCATCTGTTTTCCTCTCACAGGAACACCTTCCAGTATGTTTAGCTAACACCCTCTACCTTCCACCATCTGTTTTCCTCTCACAGGAACACCTTCCAAAGCTTGAGCAACATGTAAAACAATAACATGCCATGATTTAAACCTTCATTATAACCTTGTTTACCAAATGTAAGTAGCTGACTAGAATTTCTTATGACAACCACCTGTCATTGCAGTCTGATGTCTTTTTTCACTTTCAACAGCAGAAAACGAACAGGTTGTTCTGATCAATAGACAGGATATAGACCAGGATGGTCCAATTTGTTAACAGGCTGTTCTGATTTGTTAACAGGCTATATACAGGTGGTACTGGTACAGAGTCAATGTGGAGACTATATACAGGGGGTACCAGTACAGAGTCAATGTGGAGGCTATATACAGGGGGTACCAGTACAGAGTCAATGTGGAGTACAGAGTCAATGTGGAGACTATATACAGGGGGTACCAGTACAGAGTCAATGTGGAGGCTATATACAGGGGGTACCGGTACAGAGTCAATGTGGAGACTATATACAGGGGGTACCGGTACAGAGTCAATGTGGAGGCTATATACAGGGGGTTACGGTACAGAGTCAATGTGGAGGCTATATACAGGGGGTTACGGTACAGAGTCAATGTGGAGGCTATATACAGGGGGTTACGGTACAGAGTCAATGTGGAGGCTATATACAGGGGTTACAGAGTCAATGTGGAGGCTATATACAGGGGTTACGGTACAGAGTCAATGTGGAGGCTATATACAGGGGTTACGGTACAGAGTCAATGTGGAGGCTATATACAGGGTGTATACGGTACAGAGTCAATGTGGAGGCTATATACAGGGGGTTACGGTACAGAGTCAATGTGGAGGCTATATACAGGGGGTACCAGTACAGAGTCAATGTGGAGGCTATATACAGAGTCAATCAATGTGGAGGCTATATACAGGGGGTACGGTACAGAGTCAATGTGGAGGCTATATACAGGGGTACACAGAGTCAATGTGGAGGCTATATACAGGGGGTTACGGTACAGAGTCAATGTGGAGGCTATATACAGGGGGTACGGTACAGAGTCAATGTCTATATACAGGGGTTACCGGAGTCAATGTGGAGGCTATATACAGGGGGTACGGTACAGAGTCAATGTGGAGGCTATATACAGGGGTAGGGTGTTATGGTACAATCAATGTGGAGACTATATACAGGGTGTACCGGTACATAGTCAATGTGGAGGCTATATACAGGGTGTTATGGTACAGAGTCAATGTGGAGGCTATATACAGGGTGTTACGGTACAGAGTCAATGTGGAGGCTATATACAGGGTGTTACGGTACAGAGTCAATGTGGAGAGTCAATGTGGAGGCTATATACAGGGTGTTACGGTACAGAGTCAATGTGGAGGCGATATACAGGGGTACTGGTACAGTCAGTGGAGGCATATACAGGGGAGGCTATATACAGGGGGTACTGGTACAGAGTCAATGTATATACAGGAGGCTATATACAGGGTGTTACTGGTACAGAGTCAATGTGGAGGCGGTACAGAGTCAATGTGGAGGCTATATACAGGGTGTTACAGAGTCACAGAGGTACAGAGTCAATGTGGAGGCTATATACAGGGTGTTACGGGTACAGAGTCAATGTGGAGGCTATATACAGGGGGTACGGTACAGAGTCAATGTGGAGGGGTGTTACTATATACAGGGGTACTGGTACAGAGTCAATGTGGAGGCTATATACAGGGGGTACTGGTACAGAGTCAATGTGGAGGCGATATACAGGGGGTACTGGTACCGAGTCAATGTGGAGGCTACAGGTCCACTACCTTACCTTGTTATACACCTATCATTTACAGGTCTGCTACATTACCTTGTTATATACCTATCCCTTACAGGTCCACTACATTCCTTTATTATATACCTATCCCTTACAGGTACACTTCATCCTTCAGGAGGTGGTGATGGGGGGGATGGTGCTGGAGACCAACATGAATGAGATCGTGGGCCAGGTAGAGCTGCAGAACCGCATGGAGAAATCAGAGGTTAGTCAGTTCACTTATTGGTCCTGTAATTAGTCCTCTGTTAGTCTGGTGACTGGTCCTGTAGTTAGTCCTCTGTTAGTCTGGTGACTGGCCCTGTTGTTAGTCCTCTGTTAGTCTGGTGACTGGTCCTGTAGTTAGTCCTCTGTTAGTCTGGTGACTGGTCCTGTAGTTAGTCCTCTGTTAGTCTGGTGACAGGTCCTGTAGTTAATCCTTTAGGGCTGTTAGTCTAGACTAGTCCTTTAGGGCTGTTATTCTAGACTCTAGTCCTTTAGGGCTGTTAGTCTAGACTCTAGACCTTTAGGGCTGTTAGTCTAGACTCTAGACCTTTAAGGCTGTTAGTCTAGACTCTAGTCCTTTAGGGCTGTTAGTCTAGACTCTAGACCTTTAGGGCTGTTAGTCTCTAGACTCTAGACCTTTAGGGCTGTTAGTCTCTAGACTCTAGACCTTTAGGGCTGTTAGTCTAGACTAGACCTTTAGGGCTGTTAGACTAGACCTTTAGGGCTGTTAGTCTAGACTCTAGACCTTTAGGGCTGTTAGTCTCTAGACTCTAGACCTTTAGGGCTGTTAGTCTCTAGACTCTAGACCTTTAGGGCTGTTAGTCTCTAGACTCTAGACCTTTAGGGCTGTTAGTCTCTAGACTCTAGACCTTTAGGGCTGTTAGTCTCTAGACTCTAGACCTTTAGGGCTGTTAGTCTAGACTAGACCTTTAGGGCTGTTAGTCTAGACTAGACCTTTAGGGCTGTTATTCTAGACTCTAGACCTTTAGGGCTGTTATTCTAGACTCTAGACCTTTAAGGCTGTTAGTCTAGACTCTAGACCTTTAGGGCTGTTAGTCTAGACTGGTCTCCCAGACAGAGATGAAGCCTACTGTAGATTCAACATGATGTCCATAACCAGACCCTTTAGTCTCCTCTCTCTATTACACCTGATGAGTTCATTTCTGTTCCTAGTGAATACGACCCCTGGTCTCCCAGACAGAGATGAACGTTCCTAGTGAATACGACCCCTGGTCTACCAGACAGAGATGAACGTTCCTAGTGAATACGACCCCTGGTCTCCCAGACAGAGATGAACGTTCCTAGGTTCCTAGTGAATACGACCCCTGGTCTCCCAGACAGAGATGAACGTTCCTAGGTTCCTAGTGAATACGACCCCTGGTCTCCCAGACAGAGATGAACGTTCTAGGTTCCTAGTGAATACGACCCCTGGTCTCCCAGACAGAGATGAACGTTCCTAGGTTCCTAGTGAACACGACCCCTGGTCTCCCAGACAGAGATGAACGTTCTAGGTTCCTAGTGAATACGACCCTGGTCTCCCAGACAGAGATGAATGTTCCTAGGTTCCTAGTGAATACGACCCTGGTCTCCCAGACAGAGATGAACGATGAACGTTCCTAGTGAATACGACCCTGGCCTCCCAGACAGAGATGAACGTTCCTCGGTTCCTAGTGAATACGACCCCTGGTCTCCCAGACAGAGATGAACGTTCCTAGGTTCCTAGTGAATACGACCCCTGGTCTCCCAGACAGAGATGAACGTTCCTCGGTTCCTAGTGAATACGACCCCTGGTCTCCCAGACAGAGATGAACGTTCCTAGGTTCCTAGTGAATACGACCCCTGGTCTCCCAGACAGAGATGAACGTTCCTAGGTTCCTAGTGAATACGACCCCTGGCCTCCCAGACAGAGATGAACGTTCCTAGGTTCCCAGACAGAGATGAAGCCTACTGTAGATTCAACATGATGTCCATAACCAGACCCTTTAGTCTCCTCTCTCTATTACACCTGATGAGTTCATTTCTGTTCCTAGTGAATACGACCCCTGGTCTCCCAGACAGAGATGAACGTTCCTAGTGAATACGACCCCTGGTCTCCCAGACAGAGATGAACGTTCTAGGTTCCTAGTGAATACGACCCCTGGTCTCCCAGACAGAGATGAACGTTCCTAGGTTCCTAGTGAATACGACCCTGGTCTCCCAGACAGAGATGAACGTTCCTAGTGAATACGACCCCTGGCCTCCCAGACAGAGATGAACGTTCCTCGGTTCCTAGTGAATACGACCCCTGGTCTCCCAGACAGAGATGAACGTTCCTAGGTTCCTAGTGAATACGACCCTGGTCTCCCAGACAGAGATGAACGTTCCTCGGTTCCTAGTGAATACGACCCCTGGTCTCCCAGACAGAGATGAACGTTCCTAGGTTCCCAGACAGAGTGAATACTGTAGATTCAACATGATGTCCATCCAGACAGAGATGAACGTTCCTCGGTTCCTAGTGAATACGACCCCTGGTCTCCCAGACAGAGATGAACGTTCCTCGGTTCCTAGTGAATACGACCCCTGGTCTCCCAGACAGAGATGAATGTTCCTAGGTTCCCAGACAGAGATGAAGCCTACTGTAGATTCAACATGATGTCCATAACCAGACCCTTTAGTCTCCTCTCTCTATTACACCTGATGTGTTCATTTCATTGCTGTGTATTTCATCATCTCCACAGCCTCAAAGCAGAGTTGTGTCTGTTTCAGGGGGGCTTCTCTGCAGCGCCGGCGCGGGCCGTCTCCGCCGTCAAGAACATCAACCTCCCAGAAATGCCTCGCAACATCAACATCGGAGACATCAATATCAAAGTGCCCAGCCTCTCTCCCTTCTGACCAGGGAGCGGAGCAGGGGCTAGGCCCAAACGGCACCCTATTCCCCATGTAGTGCACTACTTTAGACCAGAGCCCTACGGCACCCTATTCCCCATGTAGTGCACTACTTTAGACCAGAGCCCTATGGCACTCTATATAGTGCACTACTTTAGACCAGAGCCCTATGGCACCCTATATAGTGCAATACTTTAGACCAGAGCCCTATGGCACCCTATATAGTGCACTACTTTAGACCAGAGCCCTATTCCCTACATAGTGCACTACTTTAGACCAGAGCCCTATTCCCTATATAGTGCACTACTTTAGACCAGAGCCCTATTCCCTACATAGTGCACTACTTTAGACCAGAGCCCTATTCCCTATATAGTGCACTACTTTAGACCAGAGCCCTATGTCACCCTATATAGTGCACTACTTTAGACCAGAGCCCTATGGCACCCTATATAGTGCACTACTTTAGACCAGAGCCCTATGGCACCCTATATAGTGCACTACTTTTAGACCAGAGCCCTATGGCACCATATTCCCTATATAGTGCAATATATATAATAATAATAATAAATAATAATAATAATAATAATAATAATAATAATAATATAATAATATAATAATAATATAATAATAATATAATATAATAATATAATAATAATATAATATAATAATATAATAATAATATAATAATATATGCTACTTTTAACCAGAGCCCTATGGGGGCTTCTGCCCTTTTGAGCTCTAAAGTAGTGCACTACACTATATATCAGTGCACTATAAGATGTGAGACACACTATATGACCTATACAGTATGTCTTCCTATGGGCCCTGGTCAAAAATCGTGCACTATATAGGGAATAGGGTGTATATGTAGTGCACTATATAGGGAATGGGGTGTATGGGTAGTGCACTATATAGGGAATAGGGTGTATAGGTAGTGCACTATATATGGAATAGGGTGTACAGGTAGTGCACTATATAGGGAATAGGGTGTATAGGTAGTGCACTATATAGGGAATAGGGTGTATAGGTAGTGTACTCTATATGGAATAGGGTGTATAGGTAGTGCACTATATAGGGTGTATAGGTAGTGCACTATATATGGAATAAGGTGTATAGGTAGTGTACTCTATATGGAATAGGGTGTATAGGTAGTGCACTATATAGGGTGTATAGGTAGTCCACTATATAGGGAATAGGGTGTATAGGTAGTGCACTATATAGGGAATAGGGTGTATAGGTAGTGCACTATATAGGGTGTATAGGTAGTGCACTATATATGGAATAAGGTGTATAGGTAGTGTACTCTATATGGAATAGGGTGTATAGGTAGTGCACTATATAGGGTGTATAGGTAGTGCAGAGCAGCGAGGGAGGAGGCTGACTGTATGTTGGACAGGTTAATTGCTACTGTGCTGTGTTATTGATGTGTGAATCCTGGGGCTCCTCTCAAAATGATACAACTAAATAATATACCACTGCTTTTCTATTTATGAAATCACAACCAGCTTTATCTCTGTCAGGACATTATCGCTCCTTCCTCTGTCAGGACATTATCCCTCCATCCTTCTGTCAGGACATTATCCCTCCATCCTCTGTCAGGACATTATCCCTCCATCCTTCTGTCAGGACATTATCCCTCCATCCTCTGTCAGGACATTATCCCTCCATCCTTCTGTCAGGACATTATCCCTCCATCCTCTGTCAGGACATTATCCCTCCATCCTCTGTCAGGACATTATCCCTCCATCCTCAATCAGGACATTATCCCTCCATCCTCTGTCAGGACATTATCCCTCCTTCCTCTGTCAGGACATTATCCCTCCATCCTTCTGTCAGGACATTATCCCTCCATCCTTCTGTCAGGACATTATCCCTCCATCCTTCTGTCAGGACATTATCCCTCCTTCCTCTGTCAGGACATTATCCCTCCATCATTCTGTCAGGACATTATCCCCCCATCATTCTGTCAGGACATTATCCCTCCATCCTCTGTCAGGACATTATCCCTCCATCATTCTGTCAGGACATTATCCCCCCATCCTCTGTCAGGACATTATCCCCCTATCATTCTGTCAGGACATTATCCCTCTATCATTCTGTCAGGACATTATCCCTCTATCCTTCTGTCGGGACATTATCCCTCTATCCTTCTGTCGGGACATTATCCATCCATCCTCTGTCAGGACATTATCCCTCCTTCCTCTGTCAGGAAATTATCCCTCTATCCTTCTGTCAGGACATCATCCCCCTGACCTTCTGTCATGGCATTATCCCTCTAACCTTCTGCCAGGACATTATCACTCTAAACTTCTGTCAGGACATTATCCCTCTAAACTTCTGTCGGGACATTATCCCTCTAACCTTCTGTCAGGACATTATCCCTCTAACCTTCTGTCAGGACATTATCCCTCTAACCTTCTGTCAGGACATTATCCCTCTAACCTTCTGTCAGAACATTATCCCCCTGACCTTCTGTCAGGTCATTATCCCTCCAACCTTCTGTCAGGACATTATCCCTCTAACCTTCTGTCAGGACATTATCCCCTGACCTTCTGTCAGGACATTATCCCTCCAACCTTCTGTCAGGACATTATCCCTCCAACCTTCTGTCAGGACATCTATTCCTTTATTCTGTCTTTGTTGAAAACATTTCCCTGTTAGTCTCCACCTGTTGTTTACCAAGCAGGTGACCAATAGGATGTGATTTCTCCACGTGGGAGACGTGTAGCACAAGGCACAGCTGATGTACCTTTTCCTGTGTGTGGGGAAATTACACAGTTCTCCAGTTTTGTGATTTGCACAAGATCATGACTAGGATGTTGATCCCAATGGGCGTTAATAATGACATGTTATTGTAGCTGCGTTCTGTTTTGAACGTTGTGTATTTATCAGTGTTAGTTTGTCCGTTGGTCTGTAATGAAAACACTCAATCTACGTCTAAATGACACGGCCCTGGCCAAAGGTCGTGTGTGTGTGTGTGTGTGTGTGTGTGTGTGTGTGTGTGTGTGTGTGTGTGTGTGTGTGTGTGTGTGTGTGTGTGTGTGTGTGTGTGTGTGTGTGTGTGTGTGTGTGTGTGTGTGTGTGTGTGTGTGAGATCATTGTTTGCATGGGTCCAAAGTGTGTGCACTGAACTTGGTCAAGTTCTGGGCTTTTGGCGGGTGAAATAAATGTAGTGGTCTTTAAGTTTGGACTGCTTATTTGTAATCAGAAGGTTTGGTATCATGTCCTGTCATATTTAATAGATTGGTTTGGTATCATGTCCTGTCATATTTAATAGATTGGTTTGGTATCATGTCCTGTCATATTTAATAGATTGGTTTGGTATCATGTCCTGTCATATTTAATAGATTGGTTTGGTATCATGTCCTGTCATATTTAATAGATTGGTTTGGTATCATGTCCTGTCATATTTAATAGATTGGTTTGGTATCATGTCCTGTCATATTTAATAGATTGGTTTGGTATCATGTCCATGTCCTGTCATATTTAATAGATTGGTTTGGTATCATGTCCTGTCATATTTAATAGATGTCCTGTCATATTTAATAGATTGGTTTGGTATCATGTCCTGTCATATTTAATAGATTGGTTTGGTATCATGTCCTGTCATATTTAATAGATTGGTTTGGTATCATGTCCTGTCATATTTAATAGATTGGTTTGGTATCATGTCCTGTCATATTTAATAGATTGGTTTGGTATCATGTCCTGTCATATTTAATAGATTGGTTTGGTATCATGTCCTGTCATATTTAATAGATTGGTTTATTTAATAGATTGGTTTGGTATCATGTCCTGTCATTATTTAATAGATTGGTTTGGTATCATGTCCTGTCATATTTAATAGATTGGTTTGGTATCATGTCATATTTAATAGATTGGTTTGGTATCATGTCATGTCATATTTAATAGATTGGTTTGGTATCATGTCCTGTCATATTTAATAGATTGGTTTGGTATCATGTGTCTTATTTAATAGATTGGTTTGGTATCATGTCCTGTCATATTTAATAGATTGGTTTGGTATATGTCCTGTCATAATACAGATTCAGAGTCAGTTCAGAGTCAGTCATGTCATATTTAATAGATTGGTTTGGTATCATGTCCTGTCATATTTAGAGTTTGGTATCATGTCATTTTAGTCAGTCAGGTTTGGTATCATGTCCTGTCATATTTAGATTGGTTTGGTATCATGTCATGTCATATTTAATAGGTGGTTTCTGGTGTATACCAAGAGCTGCCATCAAGAAGGCCGACAATACAGTCAGTCAGAGTCAGTCAGTCAGAGTCAGTCAGTCAGAGTCAGTCAGTCAGAGTCAGTCAGTCAGAGTCAGTCAGTCAGAGTCAGTCAGTCAGAGTCAGTCAGTCAGAGTCAGTCAGTCAGTCAGAGTCAGTCAGTCAGTCAGTCAGTCAGTCAGTCAGTCAGTCAGTCAGTCAGAGTCAGTCAGTCAGTCAGTCAGTCAGAGTCAGTCAGTCAGAGTCAGTCAGTCAGAGTCAGTCAGTCAGAGTCAGTCAGTCAGAGTCAGTCAGTCAGAGTCAGTCAGTCAGAGTCAGTCAGTCAGAGTCGGTCAGTCAGAGTCAGTCAGTCAGTCAGAGTCAGTCAGTCAGAGTCAGTCAGTCAGAGTCAGTCAGTCAGAGTCAGTCAGTCAGAGTCAGTCAGTCAGAGTCGGCAGGAACCAGAGGAGTAAACAGGCCTAAATATAGAATG
>NC_060176.1:0-27500 GCF_021184085.1 Oncorhynchus gorbuscha | reverse complement strand
ATGGTCTGCCACCCTATTCCAGTTTATTAGGTATGCACCAGCTACTCTTCAGTTTAATGGTAAAGTATTGATACCCTGGCACAGTGTAATGGATCCTACCTAATCAGGTTTATTAATGGTGTATTGATACCTTGTTAAGAAGGTAAACAGTGTAATGGTAAAGTATTGATACCTAATCACAGTGTAATGGTAAAGTATTGATACCTAATCACAGTGTAATGGTAAAGTATTGATACCTAATCACAGAGTAATGGTAAAGTATTGATACCTAATCACAGTGTAATGGTAAAGTATTGATACCTAATCACAGTGTAATGGTAAAGTATTGATACCTAATCACAGAGTAATGGTAAAGTATTGATACCTAATCACAGTGTAATGGTAAAGTATTGATACCTAATCACAGTGTAATCACAGTGTAATGGTAAAGTATTGATACCTAATCACAGTGTAATGGTAAAGTATTGATACCTAATCACAGTGTAATGGTAAAGTATTGATACCTAATCACAGTGTAATGGTAAAGTATTGATACCTAATCACAGTGTAATGGTAAAGTATTGATACCTAATCACAGTGTAATGGTAAAGTATTGATACCTAATCACAGTGTAATGGTAAAGTATTGATACCTAATCACAGTGTAATGGTAAAGTATTGATTGACCTAATCACAGTGTAATGGTAAAGTATTGATACCTAATCACAGAGTAATGGTAAAGTATTGATACCTAATCACAGTGTAATGGTAAAGTATTGATACCTAATCACAGTGTAATGGTAAAGTATTGATACCTAATCACAGAGTAATGGTAAAGTATTGATACCTAATCACAGTGTAATGGTAAAGTATTGATACCTAATCACAGTGTAATGGTAAAGTATTGATACCTAATCACAGTGTAATGGTAAAGTATTGATACCTAATCACAGTGTAATGGTAAAGTATTGATACCTAATCACAGTGTAATGGTAAAGTATTGATACCTAATCACAGTGTAATGGTAAAGTATTGATACCTAATCACAGTGTAATGGTAAAGTATTGATACCTAATCACAGTGTAATGGTAAAGTATTGATACCTAATCACAGTGTAATGGTAAAGTATTGATACCTAATCACAGTGTAATGGTAAAGTATTGATACCTAATCACAGTGTAATGGTAAAGTATTGATACCTAATCACAGTGTAATGGTAAAGTATTGATACCTAATCACAGTGTAATGGTAAAGTATTGATACCTAATCACAGTGTAATGGTAAAGTATTGATACCTAATCACAGTGTAATGGTAAAGTATTGATACCTAATCACAGTGTAATGGTAAAGTATTGATACCTAATCACAGTGTAATGGTAAAGTATTGATACCTAATCACAGTGTAATGGTAAAGTATTGATACCTAATCACAGTGTAATGGTAAAGTATTGATACCTAATCACAGTGTAATGGTAAAGTATTGATACCTAATCACAGTGTAATGGTAAAGTATTGATACCTAATCACAGTGTAATGGTAAAGTATTGATACCTAATCACAGTGTAATGGTAAAGTATTGATACCTAATCACAGTGTAATGGTAAAGTATTGATACCTAATCACAGTGTAATGGTAAAGTATTGATACCTAATCACAGTGTAATGGTAAAGTATTGATACCTAATCACAGTGTAATGGTAAAGTATTGATACCTAATCACAGTGTAATGGTAAAGTATTGATACCTAATCACAGTGTAATGGTAAAGTATTGATACCTAATCACAGTGTAATGGTAAAGTATTGATACCTAATCACAGTGTAATGGTAAAGTATTGATACCTAATCACAGTGTAATGGTAAAGTATTGATACCTAATCACAGTGTAATGGTAAAGTATTGATACCTAATCACAGTGTAATGGTAAAGTATTGATACCTAATCACAGTGTAATGGTAAAGTATTGATACCTAATCACAGTGTAATGGTAAAGTATTGATACCTAATCACAGTGTAATGGTAAAGTATTGATACCTAATCACAGTGTAATGGTAAAGTATTGATACCTAATCACAGTGTAATGGTAAAGTATTGATACCTAATCACAGTGTAATGGTAAAGTATTGATACCTAATCACAGTGTAATGGTAAAGTATTGATACCTAATCACAGTGTAATGGTAAAGTATTGATACCTAATCACAGTGTAATGGTAAAGTATTGATACCTAATCACAGTGTAATGGTAAAGTATTGATACCTAATCACAGTGTAATGGTAAAGTATTGATACCTAATCACAGTGTAATGGTAAAGTATTGATACCTAATCACAGTGTAATGGTAAAGTATTGATACCTAATCACAGTGTAATGGTAAAGTATTGATACCTAATCACAGTGTAATGGTAAAGTGTTGATACCTAATCACAGTGTAATGGTAAAGTATTGATACCTAATCACAGTGTTGTAGTAAAGTATTGATACCTAATCACAGTGTAATGGTAAAGTATTGATACCTAATCACAGTGTAATGGTAAAGTATTGATACCTAATCACAGTGTAATGGTAAAGTATTGATACCTAATCACAGTGTAATGGTAAAGTATTGATACCTAATCACAGTGTAATGGTAAAGTATTGATACCTAATCACAGTGTAATGGTAAAGTATTGATACCTAATCACAGTGTAATGGTAAAGTATTGATACCTAATCACAGTGTAATGGTAAAGTATTGATACCTAATCACAGTGTAATGGTAAAGTATTGATACCTAATCACAGTGTAATGGTAAAGTATTGATACCTAATCACAGTGTAATGGTAAAGTATTGATACCTAATCACAGTGTAATGGTAAAGTATTGATACCTAATCACAGTGTAATGGTAAAGTATTGATACCTAATCACAGTGTAATGGTAAAGTATTGATACCTAATCACAGTGTAATGGTAAAGTATTGATACCTAATCACAGTGTAATGGTAAAGTATTGATACCTAATCACAGTGTAATGGTAATGTACAATCAGGGTTGGTAATTTATACCTAATCAGTCAGTGTAATGGTAAAGTACCTACCTAATCACAGTGTAATGGTAAAGTATTGATACCTAATCACAGTGTAATGGTAAAGTATTGATACCTAATCACAGTGTAATAGTAAAGTATTGATACCTAATCACAGTGTAATGGTAATCAGGGGTAAAGTATTGATACCTAATCACAGTGTAATGGTAACCTATTGATACCTAATCACAGTGTTGTAGTAAAGTATTGATACCTAATCACAGGTAATGGTAAAGGGGTATTGATATCAATCACAGTGTAATGGTAAAGTATTGATACCTAATCAGTGTAATGGTATATTGATACCTAATCACAGTGTAATGGTAAAGTATTGATACCTAATCACAGTGTAATGGTAAAGTATTGACCTAATCACAGTGTAATGGTAAAGTATTGATACCTAATCACAGGGTCAAGGTCAACAGGGGGTCATTATTGATACCTAATCACAGGGTTGACCTAAAGTATCACCCTATTCCCTGTATAAAGTATTGACTAATCCAGGGGTAACAGGTCAACAGGGGGTAATAGTATTGATACAATCACAGTGTAATGGTAAACCTATTGATACCTAATCCCTGTAATAGTACACTAATCCAGGGTCAAAGGTCAACAGGGGTCATTTATGGATCAATCAGGGGTAATGGTAAACCTATTGTATCACCCTATTCCACTGTATAGTACACTACCAGGGTCACAGGTCAACAGGGGGTCATTTATGATCAGTCAGGGGTAGGGGTTGACCTATAGTATCACCCTATTCCCTGTATAGTACACTACCAGGGTCACAGGTCAACAGGGGGTCATTTATGATCAGTCAGGGGTAGGGGTTGACCTATAGTATCACCCTATTCCCTGTATAGTACACTACCAGGGTCACAGGTCAACAGGGGGTCATTTATGATCAGTCAGGGGTAGGGGTTGACCTATAGTATCACCCTATTCCCTGTATAGTACACTACCAGGGTCACAGGTCAACAGGGGGTCATTTATGATCAGTCAGGGGTAGAGGGTTGACCTATAGTATCACCCTATTCCCTGTAGTTTTCTCCCTCAATGATCCAAACATCTACTTCCTTGTTGTGTAGTTTTCTCCCTCAATGATCCAAACATCTACTTCCTTGTTGTGTAGTTTTCTCCCTCAATGATCCAAACATCTACTTCCTTGTTGTGTAGTTTTCTCCCTCAATGATCCAAACATCTACTTCCTTGTTGTGTAGTTTTCTTGCTATTTGCACTTCTTTTACTTGAAGTTGACCAAAGTAACCACCTCTCTAGCTGACCTCTGACCTGAGTTATGTCCTCAGCTTTCCCTCTGCAGAGTGTCTGGTCCAAGCTGCTCCTCTTCCCTCTCCCGCCTGGCTGTCAGCGGCAGCTCCCCAACCCGTTCTCTGAATCCACCCCCACACCTGATCTACTCACACACTCACATACAGACACACAGTTCCTCTCTCCCCTTACCGTGGCCTCTATTTCCTACATCTCTCAGAGAAACTGACAATTCTCCTGGTATTTCTTTACGCACTGACTTTACAGAACTCTGGAGAAAACATCTGACAATGTGCTCTCCCCTCCGTCTGACAATGTGCTCTCCCCTCCATTAGACAATGTGCTCTCCCCTCCATCTGACAATGTGCTCTCCCCTCCGTCTGACAATGTGCTCTCCCTCCATTAGTCTGACAATGTGCTCTCCCCTCCATCTGACAATGTGCTCTCCCCTCCATCTGACAATGTGCTCTCCCCTCCGTCTGACAATGTGCTCTCCCCCCCCGCATCTGACAATGTGCTCTCCCCTCCATCTGACAATGTGCTCTCCCCTCCATCTGACAATGTGCTCTCCCGCCCGTCTGACAATGTGCTCTCCCCTCCATGAGACAATGTGCTCTCCCCTCCGTCTGACAATGTGCTCTCCCCTCCATTAGACAATGTGCTCTCCCGCCCGTCTGACAATGTGCTTTCCCCTCCATTAGACAATGTGCTCTCCCCTATTAGACAATGTGCTCTCCCCTCCATCTGACAATGTGCTCTCCCCTCCATTAGACAATGTGCTCTCCCCTCCGTCTGACAATGTGCTCTCCCCTCCATCTGACAATGTGCTCTCCCGCCCGTCTGACAATGTGCTCTCCCCTCCATGAGACAATGTGCTCTCCCCTCCGTCTGACAATGTGCTCTCCCCTCCATTAGACAATGTGCTCTCCCCTATTAGACAATGTGCTCTCCCCTCCATCTGACAATGTGCTCTCCCCTCCATTAGACAATGTGCTCTCCCCTCCGTCTGACAATGTGCTCTCCCCTCCATCTGACAATGTGCTCTCCCCTCCATTAGACAATGTGCTCTCCCCTCCATCTGACAATGTGCTCTCCCCTCCATTAGACA
The DNA here is from genome assembly GCF_021184085.1 of Oncorhynchus gorbuscha. Taxonomy (NCBI): domain Eukaryota; kingdom Metazoa; phylum Chordata; class Actinopteri; order Salmoniformes; family Salmonidae; genus Oncorhynchus; species Oncorhynchus gorbuscha. The sequence continues at coordinate 22,086 of NC_060176.1, read as the reverse complement.
ATGTGCTCTCCCCTCCGTCTAACAATGTGCTCTCCCCTCCATCTGACAATGTGCTCTCCCCTCCATCTGACAATGTGCTCTCCCCTCCGTCTGACAATGTGCTCTCCCCTCCATTAGACAATGTGCTCTCCCCTCCATTAGACAATGTGCTCTCCCCTCCATCTGACAATGTGCTCTCCCCTCCATTAGACAATGTGCTCTCCCCTCCATCTGACAATGTGCTCTCCCCTCCATTAGACAATGTGCTCTCCCCTCCATTAGACAATGTGCTCTCCCCTCCATTAGACAATGTGCTCTCCCCTCCATTAGACAATGTGCTCTCCCCTCCATTAGACAATGTGCTCTCCCATCCATTAGACAATGTGCTCTCCCCTCCATCTGACAATGTGCTCTCCCCTCCATTAGACAATGTGCTCTCCCCTCCGTCTAACAAGGTTATTAAACAGCCTAGTTATTCTTCTGTTGTTGATATCAGGTAATGTGCAACCTAACCCTGACCCTGATATAACTCCATACCCCCTGCAACCTAACCCTGGCCCTGATATATCTCCATACCCCCTGCAACCTAACCCTGATATGTCTCCATACCCCCTGCAACCTAACCCTGATATGTCTCCATACCCCCTGCAACCTAACCCTGATATGTCTCCATACCCCCTGCAACCTAACCCTGATATGTCTCCATACCCCCTGCAACCTAACCCTGATATGTCTCCATACCCCTGCAACCTAACCCTGGCCCTGATATGTCTCCAAACCCCTGCAACCTAACCCTGATATGTCTCCATACCCCTGCAACCTAACCCTGATATGTCTCCATACCCCCTGCAACCTAACCCCTGATATGTCTCCATACCCCTGCAACCTAACCCTGATATGTCTCCATACCCCCTGCAACCTAACCCTGATATGTCTCCATACCCCCTGCAACCTAACCCTGATATGTCTCCATACCCCTGCAACCTAACCCTGATATGTCTCCATACCCCCTGCAACCTAACCCTGATATGTCTCCATACCCCTGCAACCTAACCCTGATATGTCTCCATACCCCCTGCAACCTAACCCTGATATGTCTCCAAACCCCTGCAACCTAACCCTGATATGTCTCCATACCCCTGCAACCTAACCCTGATATGTCTCCAAACCCCTGCAACCTAACCCTGATATGTCTCCATACCCCTGCAACCTAACCCTGATATGTCTCCATACCCCTGCAACCTAACCCTGACCCTGATATGTCTCCATACCCCCTGCAACCTAACCCTGACCCTGATATGTCTCCATACCCCCTGCAACCTAACCCCCTGATATGTCTCCATACCCCCTGCAACCTAACCCTGGCCCTGATATGTCTCCATACCCCTGCAACCTAACCCTGACCCTGATATGTCTCCATACCCCCTGCAACCTAACCCTGATATGTCTCCAAACCCCTGCAACCTAACCCTGATATGTCTCCAAACCCCTGCAACCTAACCCTGACCCTGATATGTCTCCAAACCCCTGCAACCTAACCCTGACCCTGATATGTCTCCATACCCCCTGCAACCTAACCCTGACCCTGATATGTCTCCAAACCCCTGCAACCTAACCCTGACCCTGATATGTCTCCAAACCCCTGCAACCTAACCCTGGCCCTGATATGATATGTCTCCATACCCCTGCAACCTGGCCCTGATATGTCTCCATACCCCCTGCAACCTAACCCTGATATGTCTCCATACCCCCTGCAACCTAACCCTGGCCCTGATATATATCCAAACCCCCTGATAACCTCCAACCCCTGCAACCTGGCCCTGATATGTCTCCATACCCCCTGCAACCTAACCCTGATATGTCTCCATACCCCCTGCAACCTAACCCTGATATGTCTCCATACCCCCTGCAACCTAACCCTGACCCTGATATGTCTCCATACCCCCTGCAACCTAACCCTGACCCTGATATGTCTCCATACCCCCTGCAACCTAACCCTGACCCTGATATGTCTCCATACCCCCTGCAACCTAACCCTGACCCTGATATGTCTCCATACCCCCTGCAACCTAACCCTGACCCTGATATGTCTCCATACCCCCTGCAACCTAACCCTGACCCTGATATGTCTCCATACCCCCTGCAACCTAACCCTGACCCTGATATGTCTCCATACCCCCTGCAACCTAACCCTGACCCTGATATGTCTCCATACCCCCTGCAACCTAACCCTGATATGTCTCCATACCCCCTGCAACCTAACCCTGATATGTCTCCATACCCCCTGCAACCTAACCCTGACCCTGATATGTCTCCATACCCCCTGCAACCTAACCCTGACCCTGATATGTCTCCATACCCCCTGCAACCTAACCCTGATATGTCTCCATACCCCCTGCAACCTAACCCTGATATGTCTCCATACCCCCTGCAACCTAACCCTGATGATGTCTCCATACCCCCTGCAACCTAACCCTGATATGTCTCCATACCCCCTGCAACCTAACCCTGATATGTCTCCATACCCCCTGCAACCTAACCCTGATATGTCTCCAACCCCCTGCAACCTAACCCTGATATGTCTCCATACCCCCTGCAACCTAACCCTGATATGTCTCCATACCCCTGCAACCTAACCCTGATATGTCTCCATACCCCCTGCAACCTAACCCTGACCCTGATATGTCTCCATACCCCTGCAACCTGGCCCTGATATGTCTCCATACCCCCTGCAACCTAACCCTGATATGTCTCCATACCCCTGCAACCTAACCCTGATATGTCTCCATACCCCCTGCAACCTGGCCCTGATATGTCTCCATACCCCCTGCAACCTAACCCTGATATGTCTCCATACCCCCTGCAACCTAACCCTGACCCTGATATGTCTCCATACCCCCTGCAACCTAACCCTGACCCTGATATGTCTCCATACCCCCTGCAACCTAACCCTGACCCTGATATGTCTCCATACCCCCTGCAACCTAACCCTGACCCTGATATGTCTCCATACCCCCTGCAACCTAACCCTGATATGTCTCCATACCCCCTGCAACCTAACCCTGACCCTGATATGTCTCCATACCCCCTGCAACCTAACCCTGATATGTCTCCATACCCCCTGCAACCTAACCCTGATATGTCTCCATACCCCCTGCAACCTAACCCTAACCCTGATATGTCTCCATACCCCCTGCAACCTAACCCCCTGATATGTCTCCATACCCCTGCAACCTAACCCTAACCCTGATATGTCTCCATACCCCCTGCAACCTAACCCTGATATGTCTCCATACCCCCTGCAACCTAACCCTGATATGTCTCCATACCCCCTGCAACCTAACCCTGATATGTCTCCATACCCCTGCAACCTAACCCTGATATGTCTCCATACCCCCTGCAACCTAACCCTGATATGTCTCCATACCCCCTGCAACCTAACCCTGACCCTGATATGTCTCCATACCCCCTGCAACCTAACCCTGATATGTCTCCATACCCCCTGCAACCTAACCCTGACCCTGATATGTCTCCATACCCCCTGCAACCTAACCCTGATATGTCTCCATACCCCCTGCAACCTAACCCCTGATATGTCTCCATACCCCCTGCAACCTAACCCTGATATGTCTCCATACCCCCTGCAACCTAACCCTGATATGTCCCCATACCCCCTGCAACCAACCCTGATATGTCTCCCCCCTGCAACCTAACCCTGATATGTCTCCATACCCCCTGCAACCTAACCCTGATATGTCTCCATACCCCCTGCAACCTAACCCTGACCCTGATATGTCTCCATACCCCCTGCAACCTAACCCTGATATGTCTCCATACCCCCTGCAACCTAACCCTGATATGTCTCCATACCCCTGCAACCTAACCCTAACCCTGATATGTCTCCATACCCCTGCAACCTAACCCTGATATGTCTCCATACCCCCTGCAACCTAACCCTGATGATATGTCTCCAACCCCCTGCAACCTAACCCTGATATGTCTCCATACCCCCTGCAACCTAACCCTGGCCCTGATATATATCCAAACCCCCTGATATGTCTCCAACCCCCTGCAACCTGGCCCTGATATGTCTCCATACCCCCTGCAACCTAACCCTGATATGTCTCCATACCCCCTGCAACCTAACCCTGATATGTCTCCATACCCCTGCAACCTAACCCTGGCCCTGATATATATCCAAACCCCTGATATGTCTCCATACCCCCTGCAACCTAACCCTGATATGTCTCCATACCCCCTGCAACCTAACCCTGGCCCTGATATATATCCAAACCCCCTGATATGTCTCCATACCCCCTGCAACCTGGCCCTGATATGTCTCCATACCCCCTGCAACCTAACCCTGATATGTCTCCATACCCCTGCAACCTAACCCTGGCCCTGATATATATATAGTTAAGGTGGGGGCGTGGCTATATATAGTTAAGGTGGGGGCGTGGCTATATATAGTTAAGGTGGGGGCGTGGCTATATATAGTTAAGGTGGGGGCGTGGCTATATATAGTTAAGGTGAGGGCGTGGCTATATATAGTTAAGGTGGGGGTGTGGCTATTTATAGTTAAGGTGGGGGTGTGGCTATATAGTGTTACAGTGGGGGCGTGGCTATATAGTGTTACAGTGGGGGCGTGGCTATATATAGTTACAGTGGGGGCGTGGCTATATATAGTTACAGTGGGGGCGTGGCTATATATCGTTAAGGTGGGGGCGTGGCTATATATAGTTAAGGTGGGGGTGTGGCTATATATGTCAAGACTCAATTCCCTGTAAGTCTGAAACTATTTGGAAACAGTTGGAATTTCTTGCTTTGAATCTTGAGGTTTCAAAGAGTCTCTAACTGTGATTGGCTGTTATAGACTGCTCTGTATCTGTGATTGGCTGTTATAGACCCCGCCTCTTCTCTGTCAGGAACCGGCTCGAAGCCCGTAACAAAAAGGGAGAGAACGTGGAGAAAAAGCATAACAAAATCTATTTATTAACTGAAGTAAATACAATTAACAATGGTGTGTGTTTAGTCAGTAGTGTAATAAGTGAGTGGTTGTGTGTATTCATGTGATAATGAGGAGTGTCGAAAAGTGTCAACGCAAACAAAACAGCCACAAAAATGCCAAAACCAAAATCTGTCTGTCTGCATGGAGAGTCTCCTCAATGAATGGGGAACAGGTGCATTTATCCTGGGACACACCCGAGCCCATTTCGCTGACGACCCTCCCGGCTCCGCCCACCGACATCCTATTAAGGAAAACAAGAGCAAAGAGAAAGATTTCGGCATACAGTGTGGGAGGGTCGTCACATCGCAGTATCTGTGATTGTATCTGTGATTGGCTGTTATAGACCCCCCTCTGCTCTCTGTATCTGTGATTGGCTGTTATAGACCCCCCTCTGCTCTCTGTATCTGTGATTGGCTGTTATAGACCCCCCTCTGCTCTCTGTATCTGTGATTGGCTGTTATAGACCCCCCTCTGCTCTCTGTATCTGTGATTGGCTGTTATAGACCCCCCTCTGCTCTCTGTATCTGTGATTGGCTGTTATAGACCCCCCTCTGCTCTCTGTATCTGTGATTGGCTGTTATAGACCCCCCCTGCTCTCAGTATCTGTGATTGGCTGTTATAGACCCCCCTCTGCTCTCTGCATCTGTGATTGACTGTTATAGACCCCACTCTTTTTTATCCAAAAATGTATGACGATGAACAAGCACAAGCTCTTCAACAAAATCGTCTTCTACAGGAACAAAAGCATATGCTACAGGAACAACTCGATTTAGCCAAAACTAAATACGATGATGTCCACGCCAAACTAGAAAAATGTGAAGAGTTATCTACAAACAGGAGCGCTCAATTTGATAAGTTTTGTTGAACGTTACTCAGAGTAACACGGTTCTACTCAAAACGCTGCAGACCAAAGACGATCAGTTAATGAACACAATGACAAAGTTGGATGACAAAGTTGGATGACAAATCAGCAGAACTCATTGAAGTAGCTGACCAAATGAATGATGAGAGAACTTAGGTGATGAAGATGGAAATATTGATTTCTAAGCAAGCGGAGGAAATCTCATCACTGAATCTTTCACTTCGTACTCAAGACCTCTATCTGCAAACCATGACAGATAAGTTTGAGACTGAAAGGAGCAAGTGTGACACTCGCGTGTCCAAAATCAGTACTCTAAGCCCTCAAGTGGACTCTGCAATGCAGCAGAATACCACCCTTAGGTACCATCTGGAGGAAGTCCAGAATGGTCACGCTCTACAGCGTGACTACCAATCCAAGCAACCGGAGCCCTGTACTCACAGGAGTAAAGACGATAGGTTTCAGACCTTGCCTCCCTCATGTGTCCCTCAGTCTTCTCCTCTTGACCATTCGGCACTGAGTAACATCGCGCCTCTTGGCCAACAACAACAAGGCTTGGCTTCTCCTCTTGGCCTTTCGGCCCCAATCTCTCCACAGGATGAAGCCAACCCTCTCCGCCCGCTTGGCGAGGAATACCTTGACAAACTCATCAAGAATTTCCCCATCTTTGACCCCATTCCAGGTCAGCCAAACAATACAGAGACGTTCCTAGCTGACATAGAGGACGCGTTGGATGGCTTCCCGAACGCTACGGGTTCTGACAGCGAACGTCGAATAGACACGTGACAAGGTTCATTCGCCTCCAACAGCAACACGTGCTAAATGACTACGCTAAACTTGCCAGAGCTTTGAAAGTATAATTCAGTGGTTCTGCGACTCGCAACACTATAGCTCACTGGCTAAAACGTCAAACAAGCTAGTAACGAACACCCACAAGCTTACTATCGTTCAGTTTACTTTGCCCTACTCACTGAAACAGGCATGGAAGACCTGTTACCATTTAAACAGATGTTCCTGTCAAACATGTATCCCACCTTCATTACCTACTTAGGCCCTGCCGCCCACGTTGGCTTGACTATCTTACAACTCAGAGAGCTTGCAAGCACAGCTTTTGAGGCATCAAAATCTCGCAGCGCTAAGAGCCCTGATCAATCGGTTTTGAAGTTTGACCAGGAGCACTCACTCCAGTCAGAGGAGCATTATCAGGTATTGGAACGTTAAGAGATGACGCGCAACAACAGTTTCTACCACGAAACCATGATTCCAATAACCTCAGCGGTCGAAATAACTGTAAAGCACGTCGCCATCAAAACGACTACCGCTACAATCGACCTGTTCGCTACGTTCCTGCACCCAACCCACAGTGTCAGAGCCATCAAAACGACTACCGCTACAATCGACCTGTTCGCTACGTTCCTGCACCCAACCCACAGTGTCAGAGCCATCAAAACGACTACCGCTACAATCGACCTGTTCGCTACGTTCCTGCACCCAACCCAACCCACAGTGTCAGAGCCATCAAAACGACTACCGCTACAATCGACCTGTTCGCTACGTTCCTGCACCCAACCCAACCCACAGTGTCAGAGCCATCAAAACGACTACCGCTACAATCGACCTGTTCACTACGTCCCTGCACCCAACCCAACCCACAGTGTCAGAGCCATCAAAACGACTACCGCTACAATCGACCTGTTCGCTACGTCCCTGCACCCAACCCACAGTGTCAGAGCCATCAAAACGACTACCTCTACAATCGACCTGTTCACTACGTCCCTGCACCCAACCCAACCCACAGTGTCAGAGCCATCAAAACGACTACCGCTACAATCGACCTGTTCGCTACGTCCCTGCACCCAACCCACAGTGTCAGAGCCATCAAAACGACTACCTCTACAATCGACCTGTTCACTACGTCCCTGCACCCAACCCACAGTGTCAGAGCCATCAAAACGACTACCGCTACAATCAACCTGTTCGCTACGTTCCTGCACCCAACCCAACCCACAGTGTCAGAGCCATCAAAACGACTACCGCTACAATCAACCTGTTCGCTACGTTCCTGCACCCAACCCACAGTGTCAGAGCACAAGGGTAACAAAGGGTTGAAGGATGATCAAAACGTAGACCAAGGTTCTCCAGAAGTTCCACTACTTGAGTCACAAGGACTAGACGGGGAATTACCGGACACCAGGTCCGCAGGAATTAACACCCATCACAGGGACGTTAAAATTAAAATCTCTCCCGCTCTCACTGTAACCCTGCTACTTGACGCTGACTTGATGGATTGGAAAACCAACCAGGTATGGTCACAGGCCACTGTGCCTTCTCCACTGTCCATACTGTCTTCCCCTAACGCTAGCTGCAATGCAGTCATTCACGAGGGGTGTCTGTCGAAAGCACCCCTTGGGAAAAAGACGTTTAGAAACCTCTTGGGGCAGAATCCGATCCAAGGAGATATTACGATATCTCGACACATTCCATCGGCCAACTAAATTACCATTCTTTTCATGATTTTGAGCCAGCTGTCTCTGTGAATAAGCAACTTCCCTCCTCCTTGCAGTCATCCAATAAGGTAGTTGAGATGAACTCCTCTTGCCCTTCGGACACTTCCGCAAGCACTGCGGCCGTCTCAGTAAGAAAAACATTCCGATGATACACCTTCCGCGTTGTTGGGGACTGTCACCCCTTACAATGATACTAATGGCGTCAGTCCAGCAACTGACCCGATGACTCCCGCTGGTGAACACTTTGCGATATCACAGACTGACATCCTCGTCTCAGTTCGCAGGTACTGAAGAGGTTGCCACACGCGGATGCGGTGGTGACTGACATGACTCGACAGCCACTGAGAGTTCTGAAGCACAAACACCAGGAGATTTGGTTGAAAGGTTACAGCCATTATTATAATACGGCCGCTGACAACTCGTACATAGGGTCCGACCTTTTCGTTTGTGCCTCAGACACCAACACCACCCGCTGGTGGGGGGGGTCTGGCGACACAAAGGGGGGGAATAGTAGCCCAGACCCATGATGAGCCTCATCGAGGCTGGTGGGGGGGTCAAGACTAAGGACAACACCGTACGAGGCCACCAGAGCATAAATGAAATCTACTTGTAAACTCCCCTTTAAGGACAGTGAGGAGCAGACAGGCCCCTAGACGGGGATTATCTTAGAACACATCTAAGATAGTACTGAGGCGTACCACACTGGTCGTAAAGGAAGTCCAGTGGACTTGTCCACCTCCAAAACAAATGGCAACAATAATCTTTCCTTGCCATGCGTAGGTTCAACTACAATACAACTAGTAAAATGCTCCAATCATGTGTTCCGGTAGTATAATATTTCAGAATAAATCGGTAAGATAAGTGGTCCCTTTGAGCACCAGTACCAATACCAGCGACAGTCAGTCTAGCTACAATCAGAAAGAAGGTTAGAGACCTAACCAATCAAATTACCCTTGACAATAGCGACATAGGAGTCACTCAGAGTGCAACACGTGGAAGGGAATCTCCATCTCTTCCAATGGTTAACACACATGTCACTAATAAATAGAATCCTCCATTCAGGAGGAAAAGTATTAGAATCATTAACCACGATCACACCACGTACGACTGGTCTAATACTTAGAGTACTTCCGTCGTGAGGTTAGCTCCTCCGTGGATAACATAACTATGAAGTATACTTCTTCATACCTCCCACCACTACGATAGTGGAAGACAGTGACTGCTAGTAAAACCACTACAGACTCCCTTCTTCATACCTCCCGCCACTACGATAGTGGAAGACAGTGACTGCTAGTAAAACCACGACAGACTCCCTTCTTCATACCTCCCACCACTATGATAGTGGAAGACAGTGACTGCTAGTAAAACCACGACAGACTCCCTTCTTCATACCTCCCACCACTACGATAGTGGAAGACAGTGACTGCTAGTAAAACCACGACAGACTCCCTTCTTCATACCTCCCACCACTACGATAGTGGAAGACAGTGACTGCTAGTAAAACCACGACAGACTCCCTTCTTCATACCTCCCACCACTACGATAGTGGAAGACAGTGACTGCTAGTAAAACCACGACAGACTCCCTTCTTCATACCTCCCGCCACTACGATAGTGGAAGACAGTGACTGCTAGTAAAACCACGACAGACTCCCTTCTTCATACCTCCCACCACTACGATAGTGGAAGACAGTGACTGCTAGTAAAACCACGACAGACTCCCTCGACACCAATTCTGACTGACCTCCAGGCATTGACCTGAAAATGACCTGACTACATCAGACTCATTCTGAACAAGTTGTAATCTGCCAGGATACTTGGTTTTCTTCCCTTGACATGCGCGCTTGTGTAAGCATAAACGCACATGCACAACGGAACATCCAATTAGGATTTATGCCCACTTAAGGGTCCAAGCAAATACCAGCCTTAGTAAATAAAGTTGAACATTTACTTCTAGGCCTTTGACTCTACAGCACTCACCAGTTTTCTTCCCAGAAGTCCATAGGTCATCCCTGTAGACTGCCCAGAACTAGTGCCTTACAGCTGTAGACGTATCACATAGTTATCAACTGAGGATAGTGCCTAAGCAACACACCAAGTAGGAAAACCCCAGATATGGCATTAGAGACAATGCCATGCTAGTCATTTTGCCAGAACATTGGACGTACAGTATATAAAATACAGTCCAGTGAGATTATTTTTGTGTGAGAACTATATTTTGTATATATTTTGTTTATGCTTTCATTCCTTTTCGGTTCAGTTCCTTTGACACTTAGGAAGTGATAGAGCCATAAACAAAGTCCCCATACAACCATCACGTAGTGCCGCAACGCCGCTCATTGGGGAATGGGTATGGGTAATTATATATATTTCATGAGTGTGCGTGCGTGCGTTGTTAACATCTGCCTAAGTTACTGCCCAGATCTCCCAGTCTGGACGATGACCAGATGATGGGTCCGGAACGGCGACCCCAAATCCAGACATCCACGGCCCATCCTTGTGGCTCCCACTGTCAGGGAGCCTACCAAGGTACATCACTAGAAGGGACCACAACGGCGATCACCAACCAGGACATCAACTGCCATCCTTGTGCTCCGCTTTCAGAGAAGCCTACCAAGTTCAACCACCAGAGGGCAACACTTAATCTACAAACAGGACATCACGTGTTCATGATTTTATGTTGATTTGTAACTTGCAGGACAAACAAGATCCAAACCACCAGGGTGGGTATGTCATGACGTTGGCCTCTTTGGGTATAGCAAGCCTCGTCCCCCTCTTCCTGCGGCCCCCTTTCCTCCTTCAACTAGGTTGCTGTGGTCAGAGAGACATTGTAAATTCCATTTTCCAGTACATTTTCAGTATATTCCAGTACATTCCAGTACATTTTCATAGAGGACAAAGGAAATCCTTCCACCTCACAGAACTTGAGGTCCGAACAAATTTCATTTTCCGGAGAAAGTGTAAAAGATCGGTGAAGAATCCAGCTACGAACTGGTCCGTTTGTCACAACTTGGGGAAGCTCATGGGAGACGGTGTGGCCACATTACCATAACGCTGTTTATATAATTGCATCAGATGAGGTTTACATCTAATTGTTGTATAAAATGAATGAGTGAGTATGATACTTTTTGTATAATTGTGTAATATGATTTTGGACTGTTTAATGAAGAAAAATACAATTCCATTTTGATTTGAACTAAATCAGAGGACTGCCCCTGAGCCCAGTTAGGGTCAGGCCTCCTGGGACAGCCCTTTTTCGGCCCTTCCGAATAAAACCCCCACTCGGGTTTTTGATCAGCAGATCGAGCTTACCTCAATTACGAGATGGCTACAGGTTGCAGACCATGTTTTTCTCCATTAGGAGAGTCAAAAGTTTGTAGACCCTTGCTGAATCTTTTAACCATACCACTTGGTTAAACTCTTAGAGTATCGATACCGACAGAATAAGAACAAGTCTTTGATATTAATTACTAGTCTGCAGCAAGGAATTTGGTATCATTGAACGCAAAGAATGACAACCGCCGAAACATCCATTCTATAACGAAATGAATGAATGTCACTCTGAATAATCACTATAACCACGACAGAGAGAGAGAGAGGGAGAGAGACGAACAATTCTACTAAATAAATGAACTTTTCACCAGCGATGAAGACGACACACTGAGCGTAAATATATATATTGATTGCAATTGTTCCCGAATGAGTGACCGTTCATCTGCAAAGGATTAGCATTTCAATTGTTATAATTATTAACTCTGTAGTGAATTCTTAGTCGACCCCCACTCCTCCTTTTGTCTAACAAGCTGCCATGCCGGTTCAGCCCACTAGGGCTCATTCTCATTTCATGTTTCATTCTTCTTAGTAGACCCCCACTTCTCCTTTTGTCTAACAAGCTGCCATGCCGTTTCATTCTTCTTAGTAGACCCCCACTTCTCCTTTTGTCTAACAAGCTGCCATGCCGGTTCAGCCCACTAGGGGCACATTCTCAATGTTGCAAGTTCAAACCCCCGAGCTGACAAGGTACAAATCTGTCGTTCTGCCCCTGAAAAGGCATTTAACCCACTGTTCCTAGGCCGTCATTAAAAATAAGAATTAGTTCTTAACTGACTTTCCTGGTTAAATAAAGGAAAAATAAAAAAATAAAAAACTAATTACAGAGAATCTTTGAAAAAAGCTATAAGTCTTCAGTTAATGATAGTAAAGACTCGCCAGAACCTAACGGGCCATGGGAAGCATCCTAAATGACATTAGATACGTTCACAACACAAGTTAATGGGAAACACACTGTATCCAAACCAGTAGTCCATGTTGTCTGTCCCAAATGGAGCCCTATGCCCTAAGTAGTGCACTATTTCTGACCAGGGCCAATCGGGAAGTACTGCACTTTATAGGGTGCCATTTGGGACGTAGACAAGACCTGCTGCTTGGTTTGAATGCAGTGTGTTTGTCATTACCTTGTGTTGTGTGTTTGTCTCATGTAATGAAAGACTGGCTGTGGCTCAGATCAGCAGAGCTGTTTAGTCTTCAATCAGAGACCCATCAAGCTGCTACGCTGTTGCCAGGTGTATCAACAAGGTAATGTGGCCTGATATTACTATGTCTACTAATAAGAGCCTGATATTACTCTGTCTACCAATAAGAGCCTGATATTACTCTGTCTACTAATAAGAGCCTGATATTACTCTGTCTACCAATAAGAGCCTGATATTACTCTGTCTACCAATAAGAGCCTGATATTACTCTGTCTACCAATAAGAGCCTGATATTACTCTGTCTACTAATAAGAGCCTGATATTACTATGTCTACCAATAAGAGCCTGATATTACTCTGTCTACCAATAAGAGCCTGATATTACTCTGTCTACCAATAAGAGCCTGATATTACTCTGTCTACCAATAAGAGCCTGATATTACTCTGTCTACCAATAAGAGCCTAGCGATATTACTCTGTCTACTAATAAGAGCCTGATATTACTCTGTCTACCAATAAGAGCCTGATATTACTCTGTCTGTGATAAGAACCTGATATTAGACTGTCCTCCAATAAGAGCCTGATTTGTCTGTCTACCAATAAGAGCTCTGATATTACTCTGTCCTCACTGGGTAGCAATAAGAGCCTGATATTAGCCAGGTCTGTCGACTAATAAGAGCCTGGGCAGCCAGGTTTGTCTGTGACGACTGTCTACCAGACTGTCAAGCCAGGTAAGAGCCCAGACTGTTACTCTGTCTACTAAGCCAGGTTTGTCTGTGAGATAGCCAGATATTACTCTGGGCAGCCAATAAGGTTTGTCTGATATTACTCTGTCTACTAATAAGAGCCTGATATTCCTCTGTCTGGGACAATAAGAGTCCTCTGATATTACTCTGTCTACTAATAAGAGCCAGATATTACTCTGTCTACCAATAAGAGCCTGGTATTACTCTGTCTACCAATCTCTAGAGCCAGACTGTCCTACTCTGGTACCAGGTAAGAGCCTGTATTACTCTGTCTCCTCTAATAGCCAGACTGTCCTCTCTGGGCAGCCAGGTTTGTCTGTGATGACCGGTCTCTATAGCCAGACTGTCCTCTCTGGGCAGCCAGGTTTGTCTGTGACGACCGGTCTCTATAGCCAGACTGTCCTCTCTGGGCAGCCAGGTTTGTCTGTGACGACCGGTCTCTATAGCCAGACTGTCCTCTGGGCAGCCAGGTTGTCCTCTCTGGGCAGCCAAACTGTCCTCTCTGGGCAGCCAGACTGTCCTCTCTGGGCAGGGTTTGTCTGTTACGGTCTCTATAGCCAGACTGTCCTCTGGGCAGCTGGTCTCTATAGCCAGACTGTCCTCTCTGGGCAGCCAGACTGTGTCCTCTGGGCAGCCAGGTTTGTCTGTGACGGTCTCTATAGCCAGACTGTCCTCTCTGGGCAGCCAGGTCTCTATAGCCAGACTGTCCTCTCTGGGCAGCCAGACTGTCCTCTCTGGGCAGCCAGACTGTCCTCTCTGGGCAGCCAGGTTTGTCTGTGACGACCGGTCTCTATAGCCAGACTGTCCTCTCTGGGCAGCCAGGTTTGTCTGTGACGACCGGTCTCTATAGCCAGACTCTCCTCTCTGGGCAGCCAGGTTTGTCTGTGACGACCGGTCTCTATAGCCAGACTGTCCTCACTGGGCAGCCAGGTTTGTCTGTGACGACCGGTCTCTATAGCCAGACTGTCCTCTCTGGGCAGCCAGGTTTGTCTGTGACGACCGGTCTCTATAGCCAGACTGTCCTCTGGGCAGCCAGGTTTGTCTGTGACGACCGGTCTCTATAGCCAGACTGTCCTCTGGGCAGCCAGGTTTGTCTGTGACGACCAGTCTCTATAGCCAGACTGTCCTCTGGGCAGCCAGGTTTGTCTGTGACGACCGGTCTCTATAGCCAGACTGTCCTCTCTGGGCAGCCAGACTGTCCTCTCTGGGCAGCCAGGTTTGTCTGTGACGACCGGTCTCTATAGCCAGACTGTCCTCTCTGGGCAGCCAGGTTTGTCTGTGACGACCGGTCTCTATAGCCAGACTGTCCTCTCTGGGCAGCCAGGTTTGTCTGTGACGACCGGTCTCTATAGCCAGACTGTCCTCTGGGCAGCCAGGTTTGGGCAGTCCTCTCTGGGCAGCAGCCAGGTTTGTCTGTGACGACTGGTCTCTATAGCCAGACTCTCCTCTCTGGGCAGCCAGGTTTGTCTGTGACGACCGGTCTCTATAGCCAGACTGTCCTCTCTGGGCAGCCAGGTTTGTCTGTGACGACCGGTCTCTATAGCCAGACTCTCCTCTCTGGGCAGCCAGGTTTGTCTGTGACGACCGGTCTCTATAGCCAGACTGTCCTCTGGGCAGCCAGGTTTGTCTGTGACGACCGGTCTCTATAGCCAGACTGTCCTCTGGGCAGCCAGGTTTGTCTGTGACGACCGGTCTCTATAGCCAGACTCTCCTCTCTGGGCAGCCAGACTGTCCTCTCTGGGCAGCCAGGGTTTGTCTGTGACGACTGGTCTCTATAGCCAGACTGTCCTCTCTGGGCAGCCAGGTTTGGGCAGCCAGACTGTCCTCTCTGGGCAGCCAGACTGTCCTCTCTGGGCAGCCAGGTTTGTCTGTGACTGTCCTCTCTGGGCAGCCAGACTGTCCTCTCTGGGCAGCCAGGTCCTTGTCTGTGACGACCGGTCTCTATAGCCAGACTGTCCTCTCTGGGCAGCCAGACTGTCCTCTGGGCAGCCAGGTTTGTCTGTGACGACCGGTCTCTATAGCCAGACTGTCCTCTCTGGGCAGCCAGGTTTGTCTGTGACGACCGGTCTCTATATCCAGACTGTCCTCTGGGCAGCAGCCAGGTTTGTCTGTGACGACCGGTCTCTATAGCCAGACTGTCTCTATAGCCAGACTGTCCTCTCTGGGCAGCCAGGTTTGTCTGTGACGACCGGTCTCTATAGCCAGACTGTCCTCTCTGGGCAGCCAGACTGTCCTCTCTGGGCAGCCAGGTTTGTCTGTGACTGACAGCCAGGTCTGTCTATAGACTGTCCTCTCTGGGCAGCCAGACTGTCCTCTCTGGGCAGCCAGGTTTGTCTGTGACGACCGGTCTCTATAGCCAGACTGTCCTCTCTGGGCAGACTGTCCTCTCTGGGCAGCCAGGTTTGTCTGTGACGACCGGTCTCTATAGCCAGACTGTCCTCTCTGGGCAGCCAGACTGTCCTTGGGCAGCCAGGTTTGTCTGTGACGACCGGTCTCTATAGCCAGACTGTCCTCTCTGGGCAGCCAGACTGTCCTCTCTGGGCAGCCAGGTTTGTCTGTGACGACTGGTCTCTATAGCTAGACTGTCCTCTCTGGGCAGCTAGACTGTCCTCTCTGGGCAGCCAGATTCTCTATAGCCAGACTGTCCTCTCTGGGCAGCCAGACTGTCCTCTCAGCCAGGGCAGCCAGGTTTGTCTGTGACGACTGGTCTCTATAGCCAGACTGTCCTCTCTGGGCAGCCAGGTTTGTCTGTGACGACCGGTCTCTATAGCCAGACTGTCCTCTCTGGGCAGCCAGGTTTGTCTGTGACGACCGGTCTCTATAGCCAGACTGTCCTCTCTGGGCAGCCAGACTGTCCTCTCTGGGCAGCCAGGTTCCTCTCTGGGCAGCCAGACTGTCCTCTCTGGGCAGCCAGGTTTGTCTGTGACGACTGGTCTCTATAGCCAGACTGTCCTCTCTGGGCAGCCAGGTTTGTCTGTGACGACCGGTCTCTATAGCCAGACTGTCCACTCTGGGCAGCCAGGTTTGTCTGTGACGACCGGTCTCTATATCCAGACTGTCCTCTCTGGGCAGCCAGACTGTTCTCTCTGGGCAGCCAGGTTTGTCTGTGATGACCGGTCTCTATAGCCAGACTCTCCTCTCTGGGCAGCCAGGTTTGTCTGTGACGACCGGTCTCTATATCCAGACTGTCCTCTCTGGGCAGCCAGGTTTGTCTGTGATGACCGGTCTCTATAGCCAGACTGTCCTCTCTGGGCAGCCAGGTTTGTCTGTGACGACCGGTCTCTATATCCAGACTGTCCTCACTGGGCAGCCAGTCATTGTTTGTCTGTAAGTCACAGTGGTGGTCTCTATAGCCAGACTGTCCTCTGGGCAGCCAGACTGTCCTCTCTGAGCAGCCAGACTGTCCTCTGGGCAGCCAGGTTTGCCTGTGATGACCGGTCTCTATAGCCAGACTGTGCTCACTGAGTCTGTACCTAGTCATTGTTTTCTATCAGTCACAGTGGTGAGATAGCCTGACACCATGTACCGTCTGTTTAGAGACAAATAGCATTGAAGTTTACTTCGATTTTTTGTGGTGTCTTTCCAAAATTATATATTTTTCATTTTGCTCTATGGGGTTGGTTTGGGTTTGTGAACTGAGCCTCAGAACTAACTGGCTGAGTTCTGTCCTGAGGCTCTATGGGGTTGGTTTGGGTTTGAGCCTCAGAACTGAGCCTCAGAACCAACTGGCTGAGGGGACTCTTCTCTGGTTTCATCTCTTGACATTGTAGAGCTGTGTGATGGATGTTTTGGGGTCACTTGTTTTTAGATGGTTCTACAAATTAATGTCTCTTTTTTATATTTGAATGAGGAGGGCCCAGTTCTGCTCTACATGAGTAATGTTGAGTTTTTCTTTGCACATGCAATTCAGTCTTGCAAAACTCTGCATGGAGTATTTCGATTGGATGTTTGTCCCATTTGGTAAATTCGTTATGTGACGCCCCCCACTCTGTGAAGATCCTCCCACTCTGTGATGCCCCTCCCACTCTGTGATGCCCCTCCCACTCTGTGACACACCTCCCACTCTGTGACGCCCCTCCCACTCTGTGACGCCCTCCCACTCCCTCCCACTCTGAAGATCCTCCCACTCTGTGAAGATCCTCCCACTCTGTGACGATCCTCCCACTCTGTGACGATCCTCCCACTCTGTGACGATCCTCCCACTCTGTGACGCCCTCCCACTCTGACGCCCCTCCCACTCTGTGACGCTCCTCCCACTCTGTGACGCTCCTCCCACTCTCTCTCTTTGCTCTTGTTTTCCTGAATAGGAAAATGCAGCTGTTCCCCATTCATTGAGGAGACTCTCCATGCAGACAGACAAATTATGCTCTTCTTGCTTTCTCTCAGCTCGTTCACAGCCATGTGAAAGCTACCTGTGTTGCTGATATTTAGTCCTACATACGTGTAGTTTGTGTGTTCTAATAGAACTGTGTCCAAATATAATTTATTTTTCTAATCCTGATTTCTGGAACTTTTTTTTATTTTTAGATTAACGTTCAGAGCCCAGGTCTGACAGACCCTCCTTAGTGGGAGACAGCAGCACCAGGTCATCTGTCTACAACGGACACTTGATTTCAGGGTTGTGTAGGGTGATACCAGGTGACAGTCTTCTGTTTCACAATTTTTATTTTATGTTTAACCTTTATTTAACTAGGCAAGTCAGTTAAGATCAAATGATTATTTTCAATGACGGCAGTTAACTGCCTTTTTCAGGGGCAGAACGACAGATTTTTACTTTGTCAGCTCGGGGATTTGATCTAGCAACCTTTTGGTTACTGGCCCAACACTATAATCACTAGGCTACCCTGCCGCCTCAAAATGTCGATCTTAAATAGTGTTGGACATATTGCGCAGCCCTGTTTCACTCCACTTCCCTGAGGGAAGAAGTCTGTTTGCTTGTTGCCAATTTGAACCACACATTTGTTTTTAGTGTACATTGATTTAATAACATATGTTTTCCCTCCAATACCACTTTCTGTTAGTTTATAAAAAGAGCCTTGTGCCAAATTGAATCAAATTCTTCAAAGTCAAAGTATTCAAAGTCTAAGTCGCTCTGGATAAGAGCGTCTGCTAAATGACTTAAATGTAAATGTAAATGTACAGATCACGTGTAGATTGTGCCTTTGTTTTGGTTTGTTTGTCAGTTAGTGTGGAGGGTGGAAATGTGGTCTGTTGTACCATCGGTTTCTACAAATCCAATCTGGATCAGTTAGTGTGGAGGGTGGAAATGGAAATGTGGTGTGGAGGGTGGAAATGTGGTCTGCTGTACCATCGGTTTCTACAAATCCAATCTGGATCAGTTAGTGTGGAGGGTGGAAATGTGGTCTGTGGTAATCGGTTTCTAAAATCCAATCTGGATCAGTTAGTGTGGAGGGTGGAAATGTGGTCTGTTGTACCATCGGTTTCTACAAAATCTGGATCAATCTGGCGTCTGCGTAGGACGTTGTGTTCATTAAGACAATTATGTAGTCTGCTATTTATGATACTGCAGAGAATTTTCCCCAAGTTGCTGTTCATGCAAATTCCTCAAATTATTTAAGTCAAATTTGTCTACATTTTTATTGATTGGTGTGATCTCTCTCAATTCAATTTCAATTGAAGGGGCTTTATTAGCATGGGAATCATATGTTAACACTGCCAAAGCAAGTGAAATAGATAAACAAAAAGTGAAATAAACAATAACAAATTATCAGTGAACATTATACTCACTAAAGTTCCAAAAGAATATAGACATTTCAAATGCCAGTGTTTATGGGTCTGTGTAATCTGAGATAGTCAGGTATTCTATCACGGTGTACTCTGTTTAGGGTCAAATGGCATTCTTGTTTTCTCCTTTTGTTTTGTAAATTCTTTGTAATGTGTCAAGTAATGATCTTTTTGTTTTCTCATGATTTGGTTGGGTCTTATTGTGTTGCTGTCCTGGGGCTCTGTGGGGTCTGTTTGTGTTTGTGAACTGAGCCCCAGGACCAGCTTGCTTAGGGACTCTTCTCCAGGTTCATCTCTCTGTAGGTGGTGGCTTTGTTACGGAAGGTTTGGGAATCGTTTCCTTTTAGGTGGTTGTAGAATTAACAGCTTTTTTACAGATTTTGATAGCTGGTATCTGCCTAATTCTGCTCTGCATTATTTGATGTTTTACGTTGTACATTTATAATACAGGATATTTTTGTAGAATTCTGCATGCAGTCTCTCAATTTGGTGTTTGTCACATTTAGTGAATTCTTGGTTGGTGAGCGGACCCCAGACCCCACACCTCATAAAGGACAGTTATTTAACTCATTCAATTATTTTTAGCCAGATCCTAATTGGTATGTCACATTTAATGTTCCTTTTGATGGCATAGAAGACCCTTCTTGCTTTGTGTCTCAGATCGCTCACAGCTTTTTGGAAGTTACCCGTGGTGCTGATGTTTAGGCCAAGGTATATATCGTTTTTTTTGTGTGCTCTAGGGCAATGTTGTCTAGATGGAATTTGTATTTGTGGTCTTGGTGACTGTACCTTTTCTGGAACACAATTATTTGTTATCTTACTGTGATTTACTGTCAGGGCCCAGGTCTGACAGAATCTGTGCAGAAGATCTAGGTGCTGCTGTAGGCCCTCCTTGGTTGGGGACAGAAGCACCAGATCATCAGCAAACAGTAGACAATTGACTTGAGATTCTAGTAGGGTGAGGCCGGGTGCTGCCGACTTTTCTAGTGCCCACGCCAATTCATTGATATATTTGTTGAAGAGGGTGGGGCTCAAGCTGCATCCCTGTCTCACCCCACGGCCCTGTGGGAAGAAATGTGTTTTTTTGCCAATTTTAACCAAACACTTGTTGTTGTGTACGTTCATTTTATAATGTTGTTCCCCCAACAACACTTTCCATCAAATTGTATGGCAGGACCTTATTCCAAATTGAGTCAAAAGCTTTATTGAAATCAACAAAGCATGATAAGTCTTTGCCTATGTTTGAATTTGTTTGTTAATTAGGGTGTGCAGGGTGAATACGTGGTCTGTCATACGGTAATTTCGTAAAAAGCAATTTTACATTTGCTCATTGTTTTCACTTTTTCGCTGAAGAAATGTATGAGTCTGCTGTTAATGATTACGCAGAGGATTTTCCCAAGGTTGCTGTTGACGCATATCCCACAGTAGTTAATGGGGTCAAGTTTGTCTCCACTTTTGTGGATTGGGGTGATCAGCCTTACTTCCAAATATTAGGGAAGAGGCCAGAGCTGAGGATGATGTTAAACAGTTTGGATGTGGAATTTGTGATCTGTATGTTTTATCATTTCATTTAGGATACCATCAACTCCACAGGCCGTTTTGAGTTGGAGACTTTGTATTTTGTCCTGTAGTTCATTTAATGTAATTGGAGAATCCAGTGGGTTCTGGTAGTCTTTAATTCTAGTTTGTATTTGATTTGTATATATCTTTCCTCTCTCTCTCTCTCTCTCTGTCTCTCTCCCTCTCTTTCTCTCTCCCTCTCTTTCTCTCTCTCTCTCTCTCTCCCCTGTCTCTCTCTCCCCTCTCTCTCTCCCCCTCTCTCTCTCTCCCTGTCTCTCTCTCCCCTGTCTCTCTCTCTCCCCTCTCTCTCTCTCCCCGTCTCTCTCTCCCCTGTCTCTCTCTCTGTCTCTCTAAACTAACACCACAGGTCCACAGACAGGCTAATTGTTGATCCTTTGACAGAGGAGTGAAAAGACAGAGCCTAGCCGAGTCCCGGAGACCACAGGTTGCCCTGCCATCTCCCTGTTACCACCTCCAGCAAGGCATCATCCATGGCTAAAGGCTTCTACATCAGTAAGAACATGGGGCTAGCAGGTCTTCTGATGGGGGCTGTAGCAGTGGTCATCATCATAGCCCTGGCAGCAGTCTACGATAAAGAAAAGACCAAGAACCAGAATAAACCTGTGGATGGTGTGGCCATGTTGACCACTGCCTCTCCAACCACCTCCTCCACCCTCTCCACTCCTAAAGACCCCTGGGAACACTACAGACTGCCTGACTCCCTGTCTCCTGTCTCCTACAACATCACCCTCTGGCCTCGACTGGTTGTCAATGCCTCTACTGGCCTCTACATCTTCACAGGACAGTCAACTGTGGTGTTCCAGTGTAAGAAGGACACAGATCTGATCATCATCCACTGTAACAAGCTGAACTTGACTCTGCTCAACGGCCACCATGCTAGACTGACTGGCCTGGATGGAGCGACTGCTCCCACCGTAAAGACTAGCTGGCTGCAGGTGAAGACGGAGTACCTGGTCATTCAGCTGAATGGGAAGCTAACTGCTGGGAAATCCTATAGACTTTCCACAGACTTCCAGGGAGAGCTGGCTGATGACCTGAAAGGATTCTATAGGAATATACAGAAGATGGTGGTAAAAAGTATACAACTGAAGATGGTGACCCTGGTCCTTCCTCTCTGATACTAATACAGTAGAGTACTAAATACAACCCCTGATACTAGATACAGTAGACCCCTGGTCCTTCCTCTCTGAT
>NC_060175.1:108683095-108698748 GCF_021184085.1 Oncorhynchus gorbuscha | reverse complement strand
AGTCACCGTTTTGTGACTCTACACAATGACTCTACACGGTGACTCTACACGGTGACTACATGGTGACTCTACACGGTGACTCTACACGGTGACTCTACACGGTGAAAGTCACCGTTTTGTGACTCTACACGGTGACTCTACACGGTGACTCTACACTGTGACTCAACACGGTGACTACATGCTGACTCTACACGGTGACTCTACATGGTAACTACATGGTGACTCTACACTGTGACTACATGGTGACTCTACACGGTGACTCTACACGGTGACTCTACACGGTGACTCTACACGGTGACTCTACACGGTGACTCTACACGGTGACTACACGGTGACTACATGGTGACTACATGGTGACTCTACACGTGACTACATGGTGACTCTACACGGTGACTCTACACGGTGACTACATGGTGACTCTACACGGTGACTACATGGTGACTCTACACGGTGACTACATGGTGACTCTACACAGTGACTACATGGTGACTCTACACGGTGACTACATGGTGACTCTACACGGTGACTCTACACGGTGACTACACGGTGACTCTACACGGTGACTCTACACGGTGACTACATGGTGACTCTACACGGTGACTCTACACGGTGACCACATGGTGACGACACGGTTACTACATGGTGACTCTACACGGTGACTCTACACGGTGACTCTACACGGTGACTCTACACGGTGAAAGTCACCGTTTTGTGACTCTACACGGTGACTACACGGTGACTCTACATGGTGACTCTACACGGTGAAAGTCACCGTTTTGTGACTCTACACGGTGACTCTACACGGTGACTCTACACGGTGACTACATGGTGACTCTACATGGTGAAAGTCACCGTTTTGTGACTCTACACGGTGACTCTACACGGTGACTCTATACAGTGACTCTACACGGTGACTACATGGTGACTCTACACGGTAAAAGTCACCGTTTTGTGACTCTACACGGTGACTCTACACGGTGACTCTACAAGGTAACTCTACACGGTGACTCTACACGGTGACTCTACACGGTGACTCTACACGGTGACTCTACACGGTGAATCTACACGGTGACTCTACACGGTGACTCTACACGGTAACTACACGGTGACTCTACACGGTGACTCCTCACACCAAAACTGCATTTCGGCTTTAGCAAGGTAGACTTTGAGCGGTGATAGAGTCACCATTTTGTTCCAACACAGTTTTACAGTCATGCATCATGTTGCCTTGGTTAAGTTCTGGTTGTTGTGTCACTCACGGTGTAGCGGGACATCTGCCTCCTTCCACACAAGGCTGCCCTCAACACCTGCCCGGGGTGTAGCAGAACAGGTCAGAAAACAGGTCAACATAATGTTTCCAAACACACTAAAACCACAACACTTCTTAGCTAGCCAGCTAGCATCCTTTAGCTCTCGAGGACAAATATAAGTACCCACCTAACTATTATTATTAGGTCGAATTAAACATAATGAGAGCCGCACACTCTAGGAGCTCAGATGTAATAATAATTTAGTAACCTAATTACCAACGTTTCGACAGACAAGCTGTCTTCATCAGGGTATAGCTTGTCTGTCGAAACCTAATAACCAACGTTATCTGATATCCTAGAGTGTGAGGCTCTCCTAAACAGGTGATCTACTCTGCTAGCCAGCACCTCTCCTAAACAGGTGATCTACTCTGCTAGCCAGCACCTCTCCTAAACAGGTGTTCTACTCTGCTAGCCAGCACCTCTCCTAAACAGGTGTTCTACTCTGCTAGCCAGCACCTCTCCTAAACAGGTGTTCTACTCTGCTAGCCAGCACCTCTCCTAAACAGGTGTTCTACTCTGCTAGCCAGCACCTCTCCTAAACAGGTGTTCTACTCTGCTAGCCAGCACCTCTCCTAAACAGGTGTTCTACTCTGCTAGCCAGCACCTCTCCTAAACAGGTGATCTACTCTGCTAGCCAGCACCTCTCCTAAACAGGTGTTCTACTCTGCTAGCCAGCACCTCTCCTAAACAGGTGATCTACTCTGCTAGCCAGCACCTCTCCTAAACAGGTGATCTACTCTGCTAGCCAGCACCTCTCCTAAACAGGTGATCTACTCTGCTAGCCAGCACCTCTCCTAAACAGGTGATCTACTCTGCTAGCCAGCACCTCTCCTAAACAGGTGATCTACTCTGCTAGCCAGCACCTCTCCTAAACAGGTGATCTACTCTGCTAGCCAGCACCTCTCCTAAACAGGTGTTCTACCTGCTAGCCAGTACCTCCTGAACAGGTAGCCCACTTCGCTAGCCAGCACCTCTCCTAAACAGGTGATCTACTCTGCACAGCACCTCTCCTAAACAGGTGATCTACTCTGCTAGCCAGCACCTCTCCTAAACAGGTGATCTACTCTGCTAGCCAAAGCACCTCTCCTAAAACAGGTGATCTACTCCTGCTAGCCAGCACCTCCTAAACAGGTGATCTACTCTGCTAGCCAGCACCTCTCCTAAACAGGTGATCTACTCTGATAGCCAGCACCTCCCTAAACAGGTGATCTACTCTGCTAGCCAGCACCTCTCCTAACAGGTGTTCTACCTGCTAGCCAAAGCACCTCTCCTAAACAGGTGATCTCACTCTGCTAGCCAGCACCTCTCCTAAACAGGTGATTCACTCTTCTGCTAGCCAGCACCTCTCTAAACAGGTGATCTACTCTGCTAGCCAGCACCTCTCCTAAACAGGTGATCTACTCTGCTAGCCAGCACCTCTCCTAAACAGGCAAGTTCTACTTTCTGCTAGCCAGCACTTTCCTAAACAGGTGTTCACTCTGCTAGCCAGCACCTCTCCTAAACAGGTGTTCTACCCCAAGGCTAGCCAGCACCTCTCCCAAACAGGTAAAAATTCTACTCTGCTAGCCAGCACCTCTCCTAAACAGGTGATCTACTCTTGCTAGCCAGTACCTCTCCTAAACAGGTGTTCTACTCTGCCAGCCAGCACCTCTCCTAAACAGGTGTTCACTCTGCTAGCCAGCACCTCTCCTAAACAGGTGTTCTACTCTGCTAGCCAGCACCTCTCCTAAACAGGTGATCTACTCTGTTAGCCAGCACCTCTCCTAAACAGGTGATCTACTCTGCTAGCCAGCACCTCTCCTAAACAGGATCTACCTGCTAGCCAAAGCACCTCCTAAACAGGTGATCTACTCTGCTAGCCAGCACCTCTCCTAAACAGGTGATCTACTCTGCTAGCCAGCACCTCTCCTAAACAGGTGATCTACTCTGCTAGCCAGCACCTCTCCTAAACAGGTGATCTACTCTGCTAGCCAGCACCTCTCCTAAACAGGTGATTTACTCTGCTAGCCAGCACCTCTCCTAAACAGGTGATCTACTCTGCTAGCCAGCACCTCTCCTAAACAGGTGATCTACTCTGCTAGCCAGCACCTCTCCTAAACAGGTGATTTACTCTGCTAGCCAGCACCTCTCCTAAACAGGTGATCTACTCTGCTAGCCTGCACCTCTCCTAAACAGGTGTTCTACTCTGCTAGCCAGCACCTCTCCTAAACAGGTGTTCTACTCTGCTAGCCAGCACCTCTCCTAAACAGGTGTTCTACTCTGCTAGCCAAAGTACCTCTCCTAAACAGGTGATCTACTCTGCTAGCCAGCACCTCTCCTAAACAGGTGTTCTACTCTGCTAGCCAGTACCTCTCCCTAAACAGGTGTTCTACTCTGCTAGCCAGCACCTCTCCTAAACAGGTGTTCTACTACTCTGCTAGCCAGCACCTCCTAAACAGGTGATCTACTCTGCTAGCCAGCACCTCTCCTAAACAGGTGTTCTACTCTGCTAACCAGTACCTCTCCTAAACAGGTGATCTACTCTGCTAGCCAGCACCTCTCCTAAACAGGTGTTCTACTCTGCTAACCAGTACCTCTCCTAAACAGGTGTTCTACTCTGCTAACCAGTACCTCTCCTAAACAGGTGATCTACTCTGCTAGCCAGCACCTCTCCTAAACAGGTGTTCTACTCTGCTAGCCAGCACCTCCTAAACAGGTGTTCTACTCTGCTAGCCAGCACCTCTCCTAAACAGGTGTTCTACTCTGCTAGCCAAAGCACCCTCCTAAACAGGTGTTCTACTCTGCTAGCCAGCACCTCTAATAAACAGGTGTTCTACTCTGCTAGCCAGCACCTCTCCTGAACATGTGTTCTACTCTGCTAGCCAGCACCTCTAATAAACAGGTGTTCTACTCTGCTAGCCAGTACCTCTCCTGAACAGGTGTTCTACTCTGCTAGCCAGCACCTCTAATAAACAGGTGTTCTACTCTGCTAGCCAGTACCTCTCCTGAACAGGTGTTCTACTCTGCTAGCCAGCACCTCTAATAAACAGGTGTTCTACTCTGCTAGCCAGTACCTCTCCTGAACAGGTGTTCTACTCTGCTAGCCAGCACCTCTCCTGAACAGGTGTTCTACTCTGCTAGCCAGCACCTCTCCTAAACAGGTGTTCTACTCTGCTAGCCAGCACCTCTAACAAACAGGTGTTCTACTCTGCTAGCCAGCACCTCTCCTAAACATGTGTTCTACTCTGCTAACCAGTACCTCTCCTGAACAGGTGTTCTACTCTGCTAGCCAGCACCTCTCCTGAACAGGTGTTCTACTCTGCTAGCCAGCACCTCTCCTAAACAGGTGTTCTATTCTGCTAACCAGCACCTCTCCTAAACAGGTGTTCTACTCTGCTAGCCAGTACCTCTCCTAAAGCATTAGTTGTCGTAAATGGACCACTAACAAGTCAATTGGCAGAGCACGGACGACCCTGAAAGAACAGCAACACTGGCTACAGCTGATGGTGCAGAAGAGTATTTTTCCTATATGGAGCTACCTATATAGTTGCCGATGCAGGCTTGCTCGGGAAGTTGAGACACTTGACTTTCTCATGTAAATAATGTAGTTAGCTAGATGTGGTAACTTGGGTTACAACATTAAGTTGTTGCCTGAAACACAGCTTTAGTTGATAAGCATTGGATCCAGGGCCGTATCTGACAGGTATATCAGCACTGACCTTGTCGCTACGCTATCTTAGTGCTGGACAGTGACACAGGCTTACGTGATGCCGTGGGGCTCGATAGCTTTAGCTAACTGGGTCGACTTGCTAACATTAGCTAGTTGAGTAATCAGCTTACCGTACAAACCAAACCAGGCTAAATAAATGCAAGTTGACATGACAAACACATAGCTTTCAATGTTACTTTCTAACAACTTTCTAACAAGCCAACTGGATGTCTTACCTGAGCCGTGTGTGTGTTGGCCTGCAGCATCCGGGACAGAGACACAATAGACCAACCCGTCATCTTGGAGAGGAAGGAATGTTACTGGAACTGAGTCCTGGATGAGAGATGCGTGCGCAGGGTCTCAAACAGCTGATCCTAAATGAGAGAGAGATAATAATAAACACTGAGAGAGGGAGAGGGAGAGGACAAGAGACTGAGAGGGAGAGGACAAGAGACTGAGAGGTAGAGGACAAGAGACTGAGAGGGAGAGGACAAGAGACTGAAAGGGAGAGGACAAGAGACAGAGGTAGAGGACAAGAGACTGAGAGGTAGAGGACAAGAGACTGAGAGGTAGAGGACAAGAGACTGAGAGGTAGAGGACAAGAGACTGAGAGGGAGAGGACAAGAGACTGAGAGGGAGAGGACAAGAGACTGAGAGGTAGAGGACAAGAGACTGAGAGGTAGAGGACAAGAGACTGAGAGGGAGAGGACAAGAGACTGAGAGGGAGAGGGAGAGGACAAGAGACTGAGAGGGAGAGGACAAGAGACTGAGAGGTAGAGGACAAGAGACTGAGAGGTAGAGGACAAGAGACTGAGAGGGAGAGGACAAGAGACTGAGAGGTAGAGGACAAGAGACTGAGAGGAGAGGACAAGAGACTGAGAGGGAGAGGACAAGAGACTGAGAGGGAGAGGACAAGAGACTGAGAGGTAGAGGACAAGAGACTGAGAGGGAGAGGACAAGAGACTGAGAGGTAGAGGACAAGAGACTGAGAGGGAGAGGACAAGAGACTGAGAGGGAGAGGACAAGAGACTGAGAGGTAGAGGACAAGAGACTGAGAGGTAGAGGACAAGAGACTGAGAGGGAGAGGACAAGAGACTGAGAGGGAGAGGACAAGAGACTGAGAGGGAGAGGACAAGAGACTGAGAGGCTGAGAGGGAGAGGACAAGAGACTGAGAGGGAGAGGACAAGAGACTGAGAGGGAGAGGACAAGAGACTGAGAGGGAGAGGACAAGAGACTGAGAGGGAGAGGACAAGAGACTGAGAGGGAGAGGACAAGAGACTGAGAGGGAGAGGACAAGAGACTGAGAGGACAAGAGACTGAGAGGGAGAGGACAAGAGACTGAGAGGGAGAGGACAAGAGACTGAGAGGGAGAGGACAAGAGACTGAGAGGGAGAGGACAAGAGACTGAGAGGGAGAGGACAAGAGACTGAGAGGGAGAGGACAAGAGACTGAGAGGGAGAGGACAAGAGACTGAGAGGTAGAGGACAAGAGACTGAGAGGGAGAGGACAAGAGACCAGATTGCAGTGAGAGAGAATGGCTGGGGATTAGGATGAACCCTCTTTGTTCTAACCCCACACACACAGGCATATAGACCCCTCCTTCACCCCCCCTGACACACATACACACACACAGGCATATAGACCCCTCCTTCACCCCCCTGACACACATACACACACACAGGCATATAGACCCCTCCTTCACCCCCCTGACACACATACACACACACAGGCATATAGACCCCTCCTTCACCCCCTGACACACATACACACACACAGGCATATAGACCCCTCCTTCACCCCCCCCCTGACACACATACACACACACAGGCATATAGACCCCTCCTTCACCCCCCCTGACACACATACACACACACAGGCATATAGACCCTCCTTCACCCCCCCCCTGACACACATACACACACACAGGCATATAGACCCCTCCTTCACCCCCCCTGACACACATACACACACACACAGGCATATAGACCCCTCCTTCACCCCCCTGACACACATACACACACACAGGCATATAGACCCCTCCTTCACCCCCCTGACACACATACACACACACAGGCATATAGACCCCTCCTTCACCCCCCCCTGACACACATACACACACACAGGCATATAGACCCCTCCTTCACCCCCTGACACACATACACACACACAGGCATATAGACCCCTCCTTCACCCCCCCCTGACACACATACACACACACAGGCATATAGACCCTCCTTCACCCCCCCTGACACACATACACACACACAGGCATATAGACCCCTCCTTCACCCCCCCTGACACACATACACACACACAGGCATATAGACCCCTCCTTCACCCCCCCTGACACACATACACACACACAGGCATATAGACCCCTCCTTCACCCCCCTGACACACATACACACACACAGGCATATAGACCCCTCCTTCACCCCCCTTGACACACATACACACACACAGGCATATAGACCCCTCCTTCACCCCCTGACACACATACACACACAAAGGCATATAGACCCTCCTTCACCCCCCCCCTGACACACATACACACACACAGGCATATAGACCCTCCTTCACCCCCCCCCCCCCTGACACACATACACACAAACAGGCATACAGACCCTCCTTCACCCCCCCCCCCGACACGAATACACACACACACACACACACACACAGGCATAAAGACCCCTCCTTCACCCCCCCCCCTGACACACATACACACAAACAGGCATAAAGACCCCTCCTTCAACCCCCCCCCCCCCCCCCCACACGAATACACACACACACACACACACACAACACACAGGCATATAGACCCCTCCTTCACCCCCCCCCGGACACGAATACACACACACACACACACACAGGCATAAAGACCCCTCCTTCACCCCCCTCGACACGAATACACACACACACAGGCATAAAGACCCCTCCTTCACCCCCCCTCGACACGAATACACACACACACAGGCATAAAGACCCCTCCTTCAACCCCCACCCCCACCCGACACGAATACACACACACACACACATACAGGCATATAGATCCCTCCTTCAACCCCCCCCCCCCCGACACACATACACACACACAGGCATATAGACCAGTAGGGTGAGTCAACATGACAGAGAGGAGGGTGGTGTTTCTCTACCAGTAGGGTGAGTCAACATGACAGAGAGGAGGGTGGTGTTTCTCTACCAGTAGGGTGAGTCAACATGACAGAGAGGAGGATGGTGTTTCTCTACCAGTAGGGTGAGTCAACATGACAGAGAGGAGGGTGGTGTTTCTCTACCAGTAGGGTGAGTCAACATGACAGAGAGGAGGGTGGTGTTTCTCTACCAGTAGGGTGAGTCAACATGAGAAGAGGGTGGTGTTTCTCTACCAGTAGGGTGAGTCAACATGACAGAGAGGAGGGTGGTGTTTCTCTACCAGTAGGGTGAGTCAACATGACAGAGACAGAGGGTGAGTCAACATGACAGAGGGAGGGTGGTGTTTCTCTACCAGTAGGGTGAGTCAACATGACAGAGAGGAGGGTGGTGTTTCTCTACCAGTAGGGTGAGTCAACATGACAGAGAGGAGGGTGGTGTTTCTCTACCAGTAGGGTGAGTCAACATGACAGAGAGGAGGGTGGTGTTTCTCTACCAGTAGGGTGAGTCAACATGACAGAGAGGAGGGTGGTGTTTCTCTACCAGTAGGGTGAGTCAACATGACAGAGAGGAGGGTGGTGTTTCTCTACCAGTAGGGTGAGTCAACATGACAGAGAGGAGGGTGGTGTTTCTCTACCAGTAGGGTGAGTCAGTGACAGGGTGAGTCAACATGAGAGGAGGGTGGTGTTTCTCTACCAGTAGGGTGAGTCAAAATGACAGAGAGGAGGGTGGTGTTTCTCTACCAGTAGGGTGAGTCAACATGACAGAGAGGAGGGTGGTGTTTCTCTACCAGTAGGGTGAGTCAACATGAGAGGAGGGTGGTGTTTCTCTACCAGTAGGGTGAGTCAACATGACAGAGAGGAGGGTGGTGTTTCTCTACCAGTAGGGTGAGTCAACATGACAGAGAGGAGGGTGGTGTTTCTCTACCAGTAGGGTGAGTCAACATGACAGAGAGGAGGGTGGTGTTTCTCTACCAGTAGGGTGAGTCAACATGAGAGGAGGGTGGTGTTTCTCTACCAGTAGGGTGAGTCAACATGAGAGGAGGGTGGTGTTTCTCTACCAGTAGGGTGAGTCAACATGACAGAGAGGAGGGTGGTGTTTCTCTACCAGTAGGGTGAGTCAACATGACAGAGAGGAGGGTGGTGTTTCTCTACCAGTAGGGTGAGTCAACATGACAGAGAGGAGGGTGGTGTTTCTCTACCAGTAGGGTGAGTCAACATGAGAGGAGGGTGGTGTTTCTCTACCAGTAGGGTGAGTCAACATGACAGAGAGGAGGGTGGTGTTTCTCTACCAGTAGGGTGAGTCAACATGACAGAGAGGAGGGTGGTGTTTCTCTCCCAGTAGGGTGAGTCAACATGACAGAGAGGAGGGTGGTGTTTCTCTACCAGTAGGGTGAGTCAACATGACAGAGAGGAGGGTGGTGTTTCTCTACCAGTAGGGTGAGTCAACATGACAGAGAGGAGGGTGGTGTTTCTCTACCAGTAGAGTGAGTAAACATGACAGAGAGGAGGGTGGTGTTTCTCTACCAGTAGGGTGAGTCAACATGACAGAGAGGAGGGTGGTGTTTCTCTACCAGTAGGGTGAGTCAACATGAGAGGAGGGTGGTGTTTCTCTACCAGTAGGGTGAGTCAACATGAGAGGAGGGTGGTGTTTCTCTACCAGTAGGGTGAGTCAACATGACAGAGAGGAGGGTGGTGTTACTCTACCAGTAGGGTGAGTCAACATGAGAGGAGGGTGGTGTTTCTCTACCAGTAGGGTGAGTAAACATGACAGAGAGGAGGGTGGTGTTTCTCTACCAGTAGGGTGAGTCAATATGACAGAGAGGAGGGTGGTGTTTCTCTACCAGTAGGGTGAGTCAATATGACAGAGAGGAGGGTGGTGTTTCTCTACCAGTAGGGTGAGTCAACATGACAGAGAGGAGGGTGGTGTTTCTCTACCAGTAGGGTGAGTCAACATGACAGAGAGGAGGGTGGTGTTTCTCTACCAGTAGGGTGAGTCAACATGACAGAGAGGAGGGTGGTGTTTCTCTACCAGTAGGGTGAGTCAACATGACAGAGAGGAGGGTGGTGTTTCTCTACCAGTAGGGTGAGTCAACATGACAGAGAGGAGGGTGGTGTTTCTCTACCAGTAGGGTGAGTCAACATGAGAGGAGGGTGGTGTTTCTCTACCAGTAGGGTGAGTCAACATGACAGAGAGGAGGGTGGTGTTTCTCTACCAGTAGGGTGAGTCAACATGACAGAGAGGAGGGTGGTGTTTCTCTACCAGTAGGGTGAGTCAACATGAGAGGAGGGTGGTGTTTCTCTACCAGTAGGGTGAGTCAACATGAGAGGAGGGTGGTGTTTCTCTACCAGTAGGGTGAGTCAACATGACAGAGAGGAGGGTGGTGTTTCTCTACCAGTAGGGTGAGTCAACATGACAGAGAGGAGGGTGGTGTTTCTCTACCAGTAGGGTGAGTCAACATGAGAGGAGGGTGGTGTTTCTCTACCAGTAGGGTGAGTCAACATGAGAGGAGGGTGGTGTTTCTCTACCAGTAGGGTGAGTCAACATGACAGAGAGGAGGGTGGTGTTTCTCTACCAGTAGGGTGAGTCAACATGAGAGGAGGGTGGTGTTTCTCTCCCAGTAGGGTGAGTCAACATGACAGAGAGGAGGGTGGTGTTTCTCTACCAGTAGGGTGAGTCAACATGACAGAGAGGAGGGTGGTGTTTCTCTACCAGTAGGGTGAGTCAACATGACAGAGAGGAGGGTGGTGTTTCTCTACCAGTAGAGTGAGTAAACATGACAGAGAGGAGGGTGGTGTTTCTCTACCAGTAGGGTGAGTCAACATGACAGAGAGGAGGGTGGTGTTTCTCTACCAGTAGGGTGAGTCAACATGACAGAGAGGAGGGTGGTGTTTCTCTACCAGTAGGGTGAGTCAACATGAGAGGAGGGTGGTGTTTCTCTACCAGTAGGGTGAGTCAACATGACAGAGAGGAGGGTGGTGTTACTCTACCAGTAGGGTGAGTCAACATGAGAGGAGGGTGGTGTTTCTCTACCAGTAGGGTGAGTAAACATGACAGAGAGGAGGGTGGTGTTTCTCTACCAGTAGGGTGAGTCAACATGACAGAGAGGAGGGTGGTGTTTCTCTACCAGTAGGGTGAGTCAACATGACAGAGAGGAGGGTGGTGATTCTCTACCAGTAGAGTGAGTAAACATGACAGAGAGGAGGGTGGTGTTTCTCTACCAGTAGGGTGAGTCAACATGACAGAGAGGAGGGTGGTGTTTCTCTACCAGTAGGGTGAGTCAACATGACAGAGAGGAGGGTGGTGTTTCTCTACCAGTAGGGTGAGTCAACATGACAGAGAGGAGGGTGGTGTTTCTCTACCAGTAGGGTGAGTCAACATGAGAGGAGGGTGGTGTTTCTCTACCAGTAGGGTGAGTCAACATGACAGAGAGGAGGGTGGTGTTACTCTACCAGTAGGGTGAGTCAACATGAGAGGAGGGTGGTGTTTCTCTACCAGTAGGGTGAGTAAACATGACAGAGAGGAGGGTGGTGTTTCTCTACCAGTAGGGTGAGTCAACATGACAGATACGAGGGTGGTGTTTCTCTACCAGTAGGGTGAGTCAACATGACAGAGAGGAGGGTGGTGTTTCTCTACCAGTAGGGTGAGTCAACATGAGAGGAGGGTGGTGTTTCTCTACCAGTAGGGTGAGTCAACATGAGAGGAGGGTGGTGTTTCTCTACCAGTAGGGTGAGTCAACATGACAGAGAGGAGGGTGGTGTTTCTCTACCAGTAGGGTGAGTCAACATGAGAGGAGGGTGGTGTTTCTCTCCCAGTAGGGTGAGTCAACATGACAGAGAGGAGGGTGGTGTTTCTCTACCAGTAGGGTGAGTCAACATGACAGAGAGGAGGGTGGTGTTTCTCTACCAGTAGGGTGAGTCAACATGACAGAGAGGAGGGTGGTGTTTCTCTACCAGTAGAGTGAGTAAACATGACAGAGAGGAGGGTGGTGTTTCTCTACCAGTAGGGTGAGTCAACATGACAGAGAGGAGGGTGGTGTTTCTCTACCAGTAGGGTGAGTCAACATGACAGAGAGGAGGGTGGTGTTTCTCTACCAGTAGGGTGAGTCAACATGAGAGGAGGGTGGTGTTTCTCTACCAGTAGGGTGAGTCAACATGACAGAGAGGAGGGTGGTGTTACTCTACCAGTAGGGTGAGTCAACATGAGAGGAGGAGTGGTGTTTCTCTACCAGTAGGGTGAGTAAACATGACAGAGAGGAGGGTGGTGTTTCTCTACCAGTAGGGTGAGTCAACATGACAGAGAGGAGGGTGGTGTTTCTCTACCAGTAGGGTGAGTCAACATGACAGAGAGGAGGGTGGTGATTCTCTACCAGTAGAGTGAGTAAACATGACAGAGAGGAGGGTGGTGTTTCTCTACCAGTAGGGTGAGTCAACATGACAGAGAGGAGGGTGGTGTTTCTCTACCAGTAGGGTGAGTCAACATGACAGAGAGGAGGGTGGTGTTTCTCTACCAGTAGGGTGAGTCAACATGACAGAGAGGAGGGTGGTGTTTCTCTACCAGTAGGGTGAGTCAACATGAGAGGAGGGTGGTGTTTCTCTACCAGTAGGGTGAGTCAACATGACAGAGAGGAGGGTGGTGTTACTCTACCAGTAGGGTGAGTCAACATGAGAGGAGGGTGGTGTTTCTCTACCAGTAGGGTGAGTAAACATGACAGAGAGGAGGGTGGTGTTTCTCTACCAGTAGGGTGAGTCAACATGACAGATACGAGGGTGGTGTTTCTCTACCAGTAGGGTGAGTCAACATGACAGAGAGGAGGGTGGTGTTTCTCTACCAGTAGGGTGAGTCAACATGACAGAGAGGAGGGTGGTGTTTCTCTACCAGTAGGGTGAGTCAACATGACAGAGAGGAGGGTGGTGTTTCTCTACCAGTAGGGTGAGTCAACATGACAGAGAGGAGGGTGGTGTTTCTCTACCAGTAGGGTGAGTCAACATGACAGAGCGGAGGGTGGTGTTTCTCTACCAGTAGGGTGAGTCAACATGACAGAGAGGAGGATGGTGTTTCTCTACCAGTAGGGTGAGTCAACATGACAGAGAGGAGGGTGGTGTTTCTCTACCAGTAGGGTGAGTCAACATGACAGAGAGGAGGGTGGTGTTTCTCTACCAGTAGGGTGAGTCAACATGACAGAGCGGAGGGTGGTGTTTCTCTACCAGTAGGGTGAGTCAACATGACAGAGAGGAGGATGGTGTTTCTCTACCAGTAGGGTGAGTCAACATGACAGAGAGGAGGGTGGTGTTTCTCTACCAGTAGGGTGAGTCAACATGACAGAGAGGAGGGTGGTGTTTCTCTACCAGTAGGGTGAGTCAACATGACAGAGAGGAGGGTGGTGTTTCTCTACCAGTAGGGTGAGTCAACATGACAGAGAGGAGGGTGGTGTTACTCTACCAGTAGGGTGAGTCAACATGAGAGGAGGGTGGTGTTTCTCTACCAGTAGGGTGAGTAAACATGACAGAGAGGAGGGTGGTGTTTCTCTACCAGTAGGGTGAGTCAACATGACAGAGAGGAGGGTGGTGTTTCTCTACCAGTAGGGTGAGTCAACATGACAGAGAGGAGGGTGGTGATTCTCTACCAGTAGAGTGAGTAAACATGACAGAGAGGAGGGTGGTGTTTCTCTACCAGTAGGGTGAGTCAACATGACAGAGAGGAGGGTGGTGTTTCTCTACCAGTAGGGTGAGTCAACATGAGAGGAGGGTGGTGTTTCTCTACCAGTAGGGTGAGTCAACATGACAGAGAGGAGGGTGGTGTTACTCTACCAGTAGGGTGAGTCAACATGAGAGGAGGGTGGTGTTTCTCTACCAGTAGGGTGAGTAAACATGACAGAGAGGAGGGTGGTGTTTCTCTACCAGTAGGGTGAGTCAACATGACAGAGAGGAGGGTGGTGTTTCTCTACCAGTAGGGTGAGTCAACATGACAGAGAGGAGGGTGGTGATTCTCTACCAGTAGAGTGAGTAAACATGACAGAGAGGAGGGTGGTGTTTCTCTACCAGTAGGGTGAGTCAACATGACAGAGAGGAGGGTGGTGTTTCTCTACCAGTAGGGTGAGTCAACATGACAGAGAGGAGGGTGGTGTTTCTCTACCAGTAGGGTGAGTCAACATGACAGAGAGGAGGGTGGTGTTTCTCTACCAGTAGGGTGAGTCAACATGAGAGGAGGGGTGGTGTTTCTCTACCAGTAGGGTGAGTCAACATGACAGAGAGGAGGGTGGTGTTACTCTACCAGTAGGGTGAGTCAACATGAGAGGAGGGTGGTGTTTCTCTACCAGTAGGGTGAGTAAACATGACAGAGAGGAGGGTGGTGTTTCTCTACCAGTAGGGTGAGTCAACATGACAGAGACGAGGGTGGTGTTTCTCTACCAGTAGGGTGAGTCAACATGACAGAGAGGAGGGTGGTGTTTCTCTACCAGTAGGGTGAGTCAACATGACAGAGAGGAGGGTGGTGTTTCTCTACCAGTAGGGTGAGTCAACATGACAGAGAGGAGGGTGGTGTTTCTCTACCAGTAGGGTGAGTCAACATGACAGAGAGGAGGGTGGTGTTTCTCTACCAGTAGGGTGAGTCAACATGACAGAGAGGAGGGTGGTGTTTCTCTACCAGTAGGGTGAGTAAACATGACAGAGAGGAGGGTGGTGTTTCTCTACCAGTAGGGTGAGTCAACATGACAGAGAGGAGGGTGGTGTTTCTCTACCAGTAGGGTGAGTCAACATGACAGAGAGGAGGGTGGTGTTTCTCTACCAGTAGGGTGAGTCAACATGACAGAGAGGAGGGTGGTGTTTCTCTACCAGTAGGGTGAGTCAATATGACAGAGAGGAGGGTGGTGTTTCTCTACCAGTAGGGTGAGTCAACATGACAGAGAGGAGGGTGGTGTTTCTCTACCAGTAGGGTGAGTCAACATGACAGAGAGGAGGGTGGTGTTTCTCTACCAGTAGGGTGAGTCAACATGACAGAGAGGAGGGTGGTGTTTCTCTACCAGTAGGGTGAGTCAACATGACAGAGAGGAGGGTGGTGTTTCTCTACCAGTAGGGTGAGTCAACATGACAGAGAGGAGGGTGGTGTTTCTCTACCAGTAGGGTGAGTCAACATGACAGAGAGGAGGGTGGTGTTTCTCTACCAGTAGGGTGAGTCAACATGACAGAGAGGAGGTGGTGTTTCTCTACCAGTAGGGTGAGTCAATATGACAGAGAGGAGGGTGGTGTTTCTCTACCAGTAGGGTGAGTCAACATGACAGAGAGGAGGGTGGTGTTTCTCTACCAGTAGGGTGAGTCAACATGACAGAGAGGAGGGTGGTGTTTCTCTACCAGTAGGGTGAGTCAACATGACAGAGAGGAGGGTGGTGTTTCTCTACCAGTAGGGTGAGTCAACATGACAGAGAGGAGGGTGGTGTTTCTCTACCAGTAGGGTGAGTCAACATGACAGAGAGGAGGGTGGTGTTTCTCTACCAGTAGAGTGAGTAAAC
>NC_060175.1:108656334-108682995 GCF_021184085.1 Oncorhynchus gorbuscha | reverse complement strand
GTTTTTCTACTTGCTGGAATGCGCATGCACACACACAGAAATCAGAACCATGGACAGCCACATCATATTTAGCTTACGTTGATTGGACCAAATAATTATTAGTATCTTTTAGTGTATTAGACTAAGCAGAGGTGATTTGATGATGTAAGCTGTATAACATCCGCTCGTGATTGGGAGTCCCACAGGGCAGCACATAAATCAATAGTTGTTTAGTGGTCTGAAAATGTCAGACACATTATCTTGCTTCACCGTGCTATAAGTCTGTAACTGTCTGTTACTGTACACGCATATGCTTTGTGAACTCCACTGGATAGATGTGGCTCTCCGGTTTTGTGATGAATTTGATTCTGCCACTGTGTATTCCAATTGTCTCGCCCTTAGCCTTATATACCACGGTGTCAAGGCATATGAACTAACAGGTTATAGAGCAAACAACACAGTCATCACTGCACATACTGTAGTTTGTAACATGTTGTTTTTCTTGCTTGGCTTCCCCAGTGATTTAAGAGAGGACAAGTTCAGGGAGAGGAGGGGGGAGAGAGGACAAGTAGAGGTGGGAGAGAGGACAAGTAGAGGTGGGAGAAATTACAAGTAGAGGTGGGAGAGAGGACAAGTAGAGGGGGGAGAGAGGACAAGTAGAGGAGGGAGAGAGGACAAGTAGAGGTGGGAGAGAGGACAAGTAGAGGGGGGAGAGAGGACAAGTAGAGGTGGGAGAGAGGACAAGTAGAGGTGGGAGAGAGGACAAGTAGAGGTGGGAGAGAGGACAAGTAGAGGTGGGAGAGAGGACAAGTAGAGGTGGGAGAGAGGACAAGTAGAGGGGGAGAGAGGACAAGTAGAGGTGGGAGAGAGGACAAGTAGAGGGGGAGAGAGGACAAGTAGAGGAGGGAGAGAGGACAAGTAGAGGTGGGAGAGAGGACAAGTAGAGGGGGAGAGAGGACAAGTAGAGGGGAGAGAGGACAAGTAGAGGGGGAGAGAGGACAAGTAGAGGGGGAGAGAGGACAAGTAGAGGGGGAGAGAGGACAAGTAGAGGGGGAGAGAGGGACAAGTAGAGGTGGGAGAGAGGACAAGTGGAGGGGGAAGAGAGGACAAGTAGAGGTGGGAGAGAGGGCAAGTAGAGGTGGGAGAGAGACAAGTGGAGGGGGAAGAGGGACAAGTGGAGGGGGAGAGAGGACAAGTAGAGGGGGAGAGAGGACAAGTAGAGGGGGAGAGAGGACAAGTAGAGGGGGAGAGAGGACAAGTAGAGGTGGGAGAGAGGACAAGTAGAGGTGGGAGAGAGGACAAGTAGAGGTGGGAGAGAGGACAAGTAGAGGTGGGAGAGAGGACAAGTAGAGGTGGGAGAGAGGACAAGTAGAGGTGGGAGAGAGGACAAGTGGAGGTGGGAGAGAGAGGACAAGTAGAGGTGGGAGAGAGGACAAGTGGAGGTGGGAGAGAGGACAAGTGAGGTGGGAGAGAGGACAAGTAGAGGTGGGAGAGAGGACAAGTGGAGGTGGGAGAGAGGACAAGTGGAGGTGGGAGAGAGGACAAGTGGAGGGGGAGAGAGGACAAGTAAGGGAGAAGAGGGGGAGAGAGGACAAGTAGAGGGGGAGAGAGGACAAGTAGAGGGGGAGAGAGGACAAGTAGAGGGGGAGAGAGGACAAGTAGAGGGGGAGAGAGGACAAGTAGAGGTGGAGAGAGACAAGTAAGGGGGAGAGAGGACAAGTAGAGGTGGAGAGAGGACAAGTAGAGGGGGAGAGAGGACAAGTAGAGGGTGGGAGAGAGGACAGGTACAGGGGGAGAGAGAGGACAAGTAGAGGGGGAGAGAGGACAAGTGGAGGGGGGAGAGAGACAAGTGGAGGGGGAGAGAGGACAAGTGGAGGGGGAGAGAGGACAAGTGGAGGGGGAGAGAGAGGACAAGTAGAGGGTGGGGAGAGAGGACAATTAGAGGTGGGAGAGAGGACAAGTTCAGGGAGAAGAGGGGGAGAGAGGACAAGTAGAGGGGGGAGAGAGGACAAGTGGAGGGAGAAGAGGGGGGAGAGGACAAGTAGAGGGGGAGAGAGGACAAGTGGAGGGAGAAGAGGGAGAGACAAGTGGAGGGGGAGAGAGGACAAGTGGAGGGAGAGAGGACAAGTGGGGGGAGAGAGGACAAGTGGGGGGAGAGAGGACAAGTAGAGGGGGAGAGGGGACAAGTAGAGGGGGAGAGAGGACAAGTTCAGGGAGAAAAGGGGGAGAGAGGACAAGTTCAGGGAGAAGAGGGGGAGAGGACAAGTGGGGGAGAAGAGGGGGAGAGGACAAGTAGAGGGGGTAGAGAGGACAAGTGGGGGAGAGAGGACAAGTAGAGGGGGAGAGAGGACAAGTAGAGGAGGGAGAGAGGACAAGTAGAGGTGGGAGAGAGGACAAGTAGAGGGGGAGAGAGGACAAGTAGAGGGGGAGAGAGGACAAGTAGAGGTGGGAGAGAGGACAAGTAGAGGTGGGAGAGAGGACAAGTAGAGGTGGGAGAGAGGACAAGTAGAGGGGGAGAGAGGACAAGTAGAGGAGGGAGAGAGGACAAGTAGAGGTGGGAGAGAGGACAAGTAGAGGTGGGAGAGAGGACAAGTAGAGGGGGAGAGAGGACAAGTAGAGGGGGAGAGAGGACAAGTAGAGGGGGAG
Source organism: Oncorhynchus gorbuscha (assembly GCF_021184085.1). NCBI lineage: Eukaryota > Metazoa > Chordata > Actinopteri > Salmoniformes > Salmonidae > Oncorhynchus > Oncorhynchus gorbuscha. The sequence continues at coordinate 108,680,370 of NC_060175.1, read as the reverse complement.
AGAGGACAAGTAGAGGTGGGAGAGAGGACAAGTGGAGGGGGAAGAGAGGACAAGTAGAGGTGGGAGAGAGGGCAAGTAGAGGGGGAGAGAGGACAAGTGGAGGGGGAAGAGAGGACAAGTAGAGGGGGACAAGAGACAAGTAGAGGGGGAGAGAGGACAAGTAGAGTGGGAGAGAGGACAAGTAGAGGGGGAGAGAGGACAAGTAGAGGTGGGAGAGAGGACAAGTAGAGGTGGGAGAGAGGACAAGTAGAGGTGGGAGAGAGGACAAGTAGAGGTGGGAGAGAGGACAAGTAGAGGTGGGAGAGAGGACAAGTAGAGGTGGGAGAGAGGACAAGTAGAGGTGGGAGAGAGGGACAAGTAGAGGTGGGAGAGAGGACAAGTAGAGGTGGGAGAGAGGACAAGTAGAGGTGAGAGAGGACAAGTGGAGGTGGGAGAGGGACAAGTGAGGGGGAGAGAGGACAAGTAGAGGTGGGAGAGAGGACAAGTAGAGGTGGGAGAGAGGGACAAGTAGAGGGGGAGAGAGGACAAGTGGGGGGAGAGAGGACAAGTAGAGGGGGAGAGAGGACAAGAGGAGAGGGGGGGAGAGAGGACAAGTAGAGGGGGGAGAGAGGACAAGTAGAGGGGGAGAGAGGACAAGTAGAGGTGGGAGAGAGGACAAGTAGAGGTGGGAGAGAGGACAAGTAGAGGTGGGAGAGAGGACAAGTAGAGGTGGGAGAGAGGACAAGTAGAGGTGGGAGAGAGGACAAGTAGAGGTGGGAGAGAGGACAAGTAGAGGTGGGAGAGAGGACAAGTAGAGGTGGGAGAGAGGACAAGTAGAGGTGGGAGAGGACAAGTGGAGGTGGGAGAGAGGACAAGTGGAGGTGGGAGAGAGGACAAGTGGAGGGGGGAGAGAGGACAAGTAGAGGTGGGAGAGAGGACAAGTAGAGGTGGGAGAGAGGACAAGTAGAAGGGGAAGAGGGGGAGAGAGGACAAGTAGAGGGGGAGAGAGGACAAGTAGAGGTGGGAGAGAGGACAAGTAGAGGGGGAGAGAGGACAAGTAGAGGGGGAGAGAGGACAAGTAGAGGTGGGAGAGAGGACAAGTAAGGGGGAGAGAGGACAAGTAGAGGTGGAGAGAGGACAAGTAGAGGGGGAGAGAGGACAAGTAGAGGGTGGGGAGAGAGGACAGGTACAGGGGGGAGAGAGAGGACAAGTGGAGGGGGAGAGAGGACAAGTGGAGGGGGAGAGAGGACAAGTGGAGGGGGAGAGAGGACAAGTGGAGGGGGAGAGAGGACAAGTAGAGGGTGGGGAGAGAGGACAATTAGAGGTGGGAGAGAGGACAAGTTCAGGGAGAAGAGGGAGAGAGGACAAGTAGAGGGGGAGAGAGGACAAGTGGAGGGAGAAGAGGGGGAGAGGACAAGTAGAGGGGGAGAGAGGACAAGTGGAGGGAGAAGAGGGGGAGAGGACAAGTGGAGGGAGAGAGGACAAGTGGAGGGAGAGAGGACAAGTGGGGGGAGAGAGGACAAGTGGGGGGAGAGAGGACAAGTAGAGGGGGAGAGAGGTCAAGTAGAGGGGGAGAGGGGACAAGTAGAGGGGGAGAGAGGACAAGTTCAGGGAGAAAAGGGGGAGAGAGGACAAGTTCAGGGAGAAGAGGGGGAGAGGACAAGTAGGGGAGAAGGGGGGAGAGGACAAGTAGAGGGGGTAGAGAGGACAAGTGGGGGAGAGAGGACAAGTAGAGGGGGAGAGAGGACAAGTAGAGGAGGGAGAGAGGACAAGTAGAGGTGGGAGAGAGGACAAGTAGAGGGGGAGAGAGGACAAGTAGAGGAGGGAGAGAGGACAAGTAGAGGTGGGAGAGAGGACAAGTAGAGGTGGGAGAGAGGACAAGTAGAGGTGGGAGAGAGGACAAGTAGAGGGGGAGAGAGGACAAGTGGAGGGGGAGAGAGGACAAGTGGAGGGGGAGAGAGGACAAGTGGAGGGGGAGAGAGGACAAGTAGAGGTGGGAGAGAGGACAAGTAGAGGGGGAGAGAGGACAAGTTCAGGGAGAAGAGGGGAGAGAGGACAAGTAGAGGGGGAGAGAGGACAAGTGGAGGGAGAAGAGGGGGAGAGGACAAGTGGAGGGGGAGAGAGAACAAGTGGAGGGAGAAGAGGGGGAGAGGACAAGTGGAGGGAGAGAGGACAAGTGGGGGGAGAGAGGACAAGTAGAGGGGGAGAGAGGTCAAGTAGAGGGGGAGAGGGGACAAGTAGAGGGGGAGAGAGGACAAGTTCAGGGAGAAAAGGGGGGAGAGGACAAGTTCAGGGAGAAGAGGGGGAGAGGACAAGTGGGGGAGAAGAGGGGGAGAGGACAAGTAGAGGGGGTAGAGAGGACAAGTGGGGGAGAGAGGACAAGTAGAGGGAGAAGAGGGGGGAGAGAGCAACATAATTCACAAACTTACTTCTATTGCAATCAATCTGTGAATGATATAAAAATAGGATGCCAGGTTGCAAAATGTGTCTGTGTGATGATGATGGTGGTGGGCTGGTATTCAGTGAGTGTGATATAGCAGGGTTGTATTTGGAGTGCTAGGGACAGCCAGGGAGAGTGGTGTCTAGGCCTCTGGGCTAAACGTGCTATTGACAGCGGGATATGGAGGGGTTGATCTGAAACACAGAAAGTCTATTTTCCTCGTGTTCAAATACAAACATAAATGGTGTACCTGCTGTCCCAAATGCCCCCACAGGAGGGCGATATATACACTACATGCACTGATCTTAGTTTGGTTACATTACACTGATCTTAGCTTGGTTACTTGTTACATACTTGTTACATTAGTCTCTCACCTAGTGTTTACATGCAATGCAATGTATACTTTACTTGATCTAATATAAATATTGAACATCGTCTGTTTGATTAATCTATAGTCCATTCTAGCAGGGGGGGCAAAGTCTGCAAGAAGAATGTGCATGACAATAATCGATTTAGTAGTTAACTGGTGTTGCTGATCATAATTTAACATTTAGTCCAAAACGCTCCTCTGGTTTTGGTTAGTCCAATCCTGTATCTTTGGGACGAGACGACCCTAAACGTAACCTTAACCCAAACCTCAATTTAACCATAAATCCCTTTCCTAACCATAACCATTTTACATTTCAACTTCAATATGGTAGATATGGTAGGGACGTTCCAAGGATCCCCAGTAGCAAGGACCCTCCGACGTCTCATGCCAAGGTAGATGTATTCTTGGTAGTTGGAGTCTTTTCACCGTAGCATTCCAGGGACCTTTAGAGAAAAATGCGAGCTTTTGTAACTACATTTCCCTACAGCTCCCTCGACGTCATCTCCGCTCACCGCCTTCCCTCCCACTTCTGTTGGTCCGTGAGGAAGTCGCAAGATGGCTGACATCGCTTGAAAGTATGTCTCCTTCCTCAACATGAAGTCGTGAGTGTGGAAGAAAGCGAGGGAGGCACCATCGGCCGTTTGTTTTTAATTCACTTTTTTAATTTTAATTTTATTTCTGCCGTTAATTTCTCCAAACATCCATTTGATTTCGTCTCTGTCCCAGAGTCGTCTTTGAGAGTTGACGCGTCAAGTCACGCCGGGGACCCAGCTCGCTACAGCGGTTAACGTTAGCCAGCGAGATAGCTGGTTAGCTAGCTAACTAAATCAGATTGTTGATATCCCATCGGCCTGCTAACTAGCACGTCTCATTAATTTGAAATAGTCGAACTGTTCTAATATCAATATACTGTCAGATTAAGAATTTACTCGGCCGTCATGTTCGCCAACTAATGCGCAACGTTTCTTCGTGTGAATCAGGATTATAATTTTGGAGTAAATCATACCATTACTATAGTTAGCCACTAGCCATCATCAGTTATCAACATTTCATGTGTTATTACCTAGCTAGCTAGCTGGTTAGAGGGGAAGTTAAACTTTAGCCGGAGAATTACACGAGCTGGCTTTGCTGGCAGTTGACCAAAATACTGCTAGGGATGGACACACAATTGTACTCACACGACCAAATATAGAAGATTGGCTTTGCACACTAACTAGTTAGCTAGCTTTCTTACTTGCTGTTAGGAAGTACACCTCTCGGCCTGGTCAACTAGCGTACTAGGCTAGTTTGCCTTTGCAGGGTTGGTCACTGGTATCAGAGTTGAGGGTGGGTGCAGCAACAGTCGTTCAGTCAGTCACACAGAGAGATACGTCAGGTTCTAGCTAGTTACAGTCTCGACTCTCACATCAGCTATCACCACGGCGTTCCGACCGTACCCGGAGCCCCCTTCCCCTGGCCAGACCCACCGGCTCAACAACACCGGGATGGGTGTGCAGGGCTTCCAGGAGTATCTTGAGAAACGGTGTCCCGGGGCAGCCGTCCCTGTGGACCTCCTCAAACTAGGCCGTACACCGGGCCGCCAGCCCCCGCACCACCACCCCCATCACCCCGGCCCTATGCCTCCTCCACCCCCGGCCCGGATACTCATAGATGCTGACTCCGGTCTGCAGCGGCTGTACGGCGGCTACCAGACGGACTGGGTGTGCGGCGGGGAGTGGAACGCCATGCTGGGATACCTGTCCGCTCTGTCCCAGGCCTGTCTGTACCAGGGTGGGCTTGAGCTGGTCGTGGTGTTCAACGGGACCCTGGGGAAGGAACGGTGGCCGGAGTGGGCGCGCCGGGCCCAGGGGCAACGCCAGACAGCCCAGCTCATCGTTAATCATGTTGGCAGTAAGGCCACTCCGCCTCCCCGCGCCTGGTTCCTGCCCCCAGCCTGCCTCAGCCACTGTGTCCGCCTCGCCATGTTTCGCTTCAGAGTGCGGGTGAGTAAAGAGCAATAGCTGCTTCCCCATTCATAGAGGCTATCTACCTTTAAAGCCTATTGATGAAGGCCTCTTCTTCCTGGGGGACTTCTGTTAAAAGCCCAAATGCTTGCTCTTGACGTCAATACAGTTTTGGAAACATAAGGAAAGTAAATCAAATCAAATTTTATTGATCACATACACATTTAGTAGATGTTATTGCAGGTGTAGCGAAATGCTTGTCTTTCTAGCTCCAACAGGGCAGTAATATCTAACAAATCACAAGAATACACACAAACCTCAAAGTAAAATAATGGAATTAAGGAATATATAAATATTAGCTTAAGCATTGACTAAAATACAATAGAATACAGTATATACAGTGGGGCAAAAAAGTATTTAGTTAGCCACCAATTGTGCAAGTTCTCCCACTTAAAAAGATGAGGCCTGTAATTTTCATCATAGGTACACTTTGACAGACAAAATGAGAAAAAAAAATCCTGAAAATCACATTGTAGGATTTTTAATGAATTTATTTGCAAATTATGGTGGAAAATAAGTACTTGGTCAATAACAAAAGTATCTCAATACTTTGTTATAATGACAGAGGTCAAACGTTTTCTGTAAGTCTTCACAAGGTTTTCACACACTGTTGCTGGTATTTTGTCCCATTCCTCCATGCAGATCTCCTCTAGAGCAGTGATGTTTTGGGGCTGTTGCTGGGCAACACAGACTTTCAACTCCCTCCAAAGATTTTCTATGGGGTTGAGATCTGGAGACTGGCTAGGCCACTCCAGGACCTTGAAATGCTTCTTACGAAGCCACTCCTTCATTGCCCAGGCGGTGTGTTTGGGATCATTGTCATGCTGAAAGACCCAGCCACATTTCATCTTCAATGCCCTTGCTGATGGATGGAGGTTTTCACTCAATCTCACGATACATGGCCCCATTCATTCTTTCCTTTACACGGATCAGTCTTCCTGGTCCCTTTGCAGAAAAACATCCCCAAAGCATGATGTTTCCACCCCCATGCTTCACAGTAGGTATGGTGTTCTTTGGATGCAACTCAGCATTCTTTGTCCTCCAAACACAACAAGTTGAGTTTTTACCAAAAAGTTATATTTTGGTTTCATCTGACCATATGACATTCTCCCAATCTTCTTCTGGATCATCCAAATGCTCTCTAGCAAACTTCAGACGGGCCTGGACATGTACTGGCCTAAGCAGGAGGACACATCTGGCACTGCTGGATTTGAGTCCCTGGCGGCGTAGTGTTTTACTGATGGTAGGCTTTGTTACTCTGGTCCCAGCTCTCTGCAGGTCATTCACTAGGTCCACCCATGTGGTTCTGGGATTTTTGCTCACTGTTCTTGTGATCATTTTGACACCACGGGGTGAGATCTTGCGTGGAGCCCCAGATCGAGGGAGATTATCAGTGGTCTTGTATGTCTTCCATTTCCTAATAATTGCTCCAACAGTTGATTTCTTCAAACCAAGCTGCTTACCTATTGCAGATTCAGTCTTCCCAGCCTGGTGCAGGTCTACAATTTTGTTTCTGGTGTCCTTTGACAGCTCTTTGGTCTTGGCCATAGTGGAGTTTGGAGTGTCTCTGAGGTTGTGGACAGGTGTCTTTTATACTGATAACAAGTTCAAACAGGTGCCATTAATACAGGTAACGAGTGGAGGACAGAGTCTGTGAGAGCCAAAAATCTTGCTTGTTTGTAGGTGACCATATACTTTTTTCCACCATAATTTGAAAATAAATTCATTAAAATCCTACAATGTGATTTTCTGGATTTTTTTTCTGATTTTGTCTGTCATAGTTGAAGTGTACCTATGATGAAAATTACAGGCCTCATCATTTTAAGTGGGAGAACTTGCACAATTGGTGGCTGACTAAATACTTTTTTGCCCCACTGTACATATGAGATGAGTAAAGCAGTATGTAAACATTATTAAAGTGACTAGTGTTCCTTTATTAAACTGGCCAGTGATTTCAAGTCTGGGGCAGCAGATTCTAATGCTTCGCTCACACCGACAGTGTCATTGCATTTTGGTACACCAGAATGAAATTTGTTTCCAATGAAACGCTGCGTTTGATTTGCAGCATTGTGTTGAAGAGACAGTTGCAGTGCGTTCGGTGTGGTGCGTTCGGTGTGGTGCGTTCGGTGTGGAGCGTTCGGTGTGGAGCGTTCGGTGTGGCGCGTTCGGTGTGGCGCGTTCGGTGTGGCGCGTTCGGTGTGGCGCGTTCGGTGTGGCGCGTTCGGTGTGGCGCGTTCTTTGGATTTATCGAATGTATGAGTCAAACTGTATGTGTAGACGTCTTGACAGAAATGGTAGCAGAAGGTGACTGTTGAACTTTTGTTGCAGACATATCCAGATGATGCTGCATACTATTTTGCCCAGTGATGCTGTCGGTGTGTTAGAAGCGTAGGCGCTGGGTTACGTAACCGGGTGGGAGCTGTCTGGTGATGGCTATTTGACCTGTTGTAACTAGGGGGCAGTGTTTTCATTTTTGGAAAAATAACGTTCCCAAAGTAAACGGCCTATTTCTCAGGATCAGATGCTAGAATATGCATATAATTGACACCTTAGGATAGAAAACACTAAAGTTTCCAAAACTAAAAATATTGTCTGTGAGTATAACAGAACTGATATTGCAGGCGGAAGCCTGAGAAAAATCCAATCCGGAAGTGACTCATCTTTTGAAAGCTCTGCGTTCCGATGCGTCCCTATTGAGCAGTGAATGGGCTATCAACCAGATTACTTTTTCTACGTATTCCCCAAGTTGTCTACAGCATTGTGACGTAGTTTCACGCCTTTATGTTCCAGAATATGCCTAAGCGGCTACATTGCGCAAGTGGTCACCTGATGGCTCTGAGTGATTCTTGCGTAAAAGACAGAGGTAGCCATTTTTCCTCTCGCTCCTACTGAAAAACCAATTGTCCCGGTGTATATATTATGGAATAGATGTTTGAAAAACACCTTGAGGATTGATTATAAACAACATTTGCCATGTTTCTGTCAATATTATGGAGCTAATTTGGAATATTTTTCAGCGATTGACCGCAATTGCTGGTCGGTTTCTCAGCCAAACGTGAAGAACAAAAGGAGCTATTTCGCCTACAAAAATAATATTTTTTGAAAAAAAGAACATTTGCTATCTAACTGGGAGTCTCGTGGGTGAAAACATCCGAAGCTCATCAAAGGTAAATGATTTGATTTGATTGCTTTTCTGATTTTCGTGACCAAGTTACCTGCTGCTAGCTGGACATAATACTATGCTAGGCTATCGATAAACTTACACAAATGCTTGTCTTGCTTTGGCTGTAAAGTATATTTTGAAAATCTGAGATGACAGCCTTTTGTTAATCACCCTAAGGCTGTGTTTTAATATATTTCACTTGTCATTTTCATGAATAGGAATATTTTCTAGTAATATTTATGTCCGTTGCATTATGCTAATTAGTGTCAGATGATGACAACGATCCCGTTCACGGGATGGGAGATACAACAACTTAACAGTCTAATTGCCTTGAAATAGAAGCTGTTTTTCAGTCGCTTTGTCCCAGCTTTGATGCACCTGTATTGACCTCGCCTTCTGGATGATAGCGGGGTGAACAGGCAGTGGCTCGGGTGGTGGTTGTCCTTGATCTTTTTGGCCTTCCTGTGACATTGGGTGGTGTAGGTGTCCTTGAGGGCAGGTAGTTTGACCATGGTGATGTGTTGGGCAGACCACACCTCCCTCAGGAGAGCCCTGCGGTTGAGGGCGGTGTAGTTGCAGTACTGGGTGTTGATATTGTCCAACAGGATGCTCTCGATTGGTCATCTGTAAAGTTTTGTGAGGGTTTTAGGTAGGGATGCACAATATATCGGTAAGCATATGGGAATCGGCCGACATTAGCTAAAAATGCCAACGTCGGCATCAGCCTGATGTCTAGTTTAACACCGACGTCAAAGCTGACACCTGTGCAACGTAGGTAGATGACGTAATGACGCCGAACAAAAGCAGAATAATACAAAGTGCTTCCAACAACTAACCAAGTTCAAGTTGAGCAGTCATTTCCAAGGGTAAGAACATTTCAGCAAGACAACTCAATGGCAACATCCATTAACGCCAAGATAATGGAAGTCATTGCACTTGACAATCAACCGTTCTCTGTCGTGGATGATGTTGGCTTTTGCTGACTGGTCGAGCACCTCGAGCCCCGATACACACCAGCAAGTAGGTGCTATTGTTCAGATGTTGCCCTACCGGAGTTACACAGTATTGTTGAAACTGACTGGAGAAAGAACTGTGTCTGCAGCAGACGTGATACCCCTCTGTCATGACATTGAAACGCCTGCTCATCAAAACTGCCCACACAGACCGTGGGGTTAAAATTGGAAAAGTACTCAAGGCTGTGAACAAGCGGTGGCATTCTCTATGAGCCTCTACTGTGTCGCCACCATGCTAGATGCCAGGTACAAGGACCTCTACTGTGTCGCCACCATGCTCGATGCCAGGTACAAGGACCTCTACGGTGTCACCACCATGCTAGATGCCAGGTACAAGGACCTCGGTGTCACCACCATACTAGATGCCAGGTACAAGGACCTCTACTGTGTCACAACCATTCTAGATGCCAGGTACAATGACCTCTACTGTGTCACCACCATGCTAGATGCCAGGTACAAGGACCTCTACTGTGTTACCACCATGCTAGATGCCAGGTACAAGGACCTCTACTGTGTCACCACCATGCTCAATGCCAGGTACAAGGACCTCTGTGTCACCACCATGCTAGATGCCAGGTACAAGGACCTCTACTGTGTCGCCACCATGCTCAATGCCAGGTACAAGGACCTCGGTGTCACCACCATGCTAGATGCCAGGTACAAGGACCTCTACTGTGTCGCCACCATGCTAGATGCCAGGTACAAGGACCGCTACTGTGTCGCCACCATGCTAGATGCCAGGTACAAGGACCGCTACTGTGTCACCACCATGCTCAATGCCAGGTACAAGGACCTCGGTGTCACCACCATGCTAGATGCCAGGTACAAGGACCGCTACTTCGATGCAGACAAGAAACAGGGTTTACGTGACATGTTAGACACAGCTGGACAAGATGTAGAGGAAGAGAGACCACGGACAGACAGAGCTGGACAAGATGTAGAGGAAGAGAGACCACGGACAGACAGAGCTGGACAAGATGTAGAGGAAGAGAGACCACGGACAGACAGAGCTGGACAAGATGTAGAGGAAGAGAGACCACGGACAGACAGAGCTGGACAAGATGTAGAGGAAGAGAGACCACGGACAGACAGAGCTGGACAAGATGTAGAGGAAGAGAGACCACGGACAGACAGACAGCTGGACAAGATGTAGAGGAAGAGAGACCACGGACAGACAGACAGCTGGACAAGATGGAAACGGACACAGTGACAGTGCAGAGGAAGAGAGACCACGGATAGACAGCTGAAACTTCACTGCTTGACATTTATGAGACTGAACAAATAAATAAACAACGAAACAGCACAGCAAGTATGTGAAAGAAATAGGTTGTTTTTATGTTTTACTGGTAATGGGGACCTACGTAAATGCCAACAAAATAATTTTTTGTCAGTGTGTAAAAACTATTTAACTGTACTAGAATGCTTAAAAAGCTGCAAAATATGTAAATATCAGTATCAGGTTTTTGGCAAGGAAAATATCAGATATCGGTATCGTGCAAAAATTCCATATCGGTGCATCCCTAGTTTTGGGTGCATGAGGGTTTTAGGTGCCAAGCCAAATGTCTCCAGCCTCCTGAGGTTGAAGATGTGCTGTTGTGCCACCTTCACCACACTGTCTGTGTGCATGGACCATTTCAGATCGTCGGTGATGTGTACGCTGAGGAACTTGAAGCTTTCCACCTGCTCCACTGTGGTCCCGTCGATGTGGATGGGGGGGTGCTCCTTTGTTTTGTCGACATTGAATGCGAGGTTATTTTCCTGGCACCACACTCCCAGAGCCCTCACCTACTCCCTGTAGGCTGTCTCATCATTGTGGGTAGTCAGGCCTACTACTGTTGTTGTCTGCAAAGTTGAGTTGGAGGCGTGTGTGTCCATGCCTTCATGGGTGTACAGGAGGGTGCTGAGCACCTTAGTGGGGGCCCCTGTGTTGAGGATCAGCAAAGTGGTGTTTCCTACCTTCACCACCTGGGGGTGGCCCGTCAAAGTCTTGGACCCAGTTGCACAAGGCGGGGTTCAGACCCAGGGCCCCTAGATTAATGATGAGCTTGGAGGATACAATGGTGTTGAAGGCTGAGCTGTAGTCAATGAACAGCATTCTTACACAGGTATTCCTCTTGTCCAGATGGGATAGGGCAGTGTGCAATTGCGTTGTGTGGATCTATTGGGGCGGTAAGCAAATTGAAGTGGGTCTAGGGTGTCAGGTAAGGTAGATGTGATATGATCCTTGATTAGCCTCTCAAAGCACCTCATGATGACAGGAGTGCTGCGGGTCGATAGCCATTTAGTAAAGTTACCTTTCCTTTCTTGGGTACAGGAAAAATGGCGGACGTCTTGAAGCATGTGGAGACAGCAGACTAGGATAGGGAGAGATTGAGTATGTCCTTAAACTCTCCAGCCAGCTGTTCTGCGCAAGCTCTGACGACGCGGAAAGGGATGCCGCCTGGGCCGGCAGCCTTGCGAGGGTTAACAAGCTTAACCTCTGAAATACCCATCCCGGATCCAGTATAATTGTCATCAGCAACGCTGAATAGCATAGCGCCACAGTCATATAATATTACTAGAAAATATTCATATTCATGAAATCACAAGTGCAATATTGCAAAACACATTTTAGCCATAACACAGTTTAGCCATGTGTTAATCCACCTGTCGTCTCAGATTTTGAAATTATGCTTTACAACGAAAGCAATACAAGCGTTTGTGTAAATGAATCGATCACTCTGCTTTACAAAGCTGCTTTGCTAGCGCTGGAATATGTTCCCTGGACTCGGCCGATAGCATAGACGAGCAAACCACCTCGGTGACCAGTTTCATTAGGAAATGCATCGGCGACGTTGTCCCCACAGTGAAGTTTCTCTGCTTCCTTAATCAAAAGCCCTTAATTAACACAGAGGCTGGTGCTAAACTAAAAGACAAAGCTATCGCAGACAACTAAGGCTACGACAAGGAGACTGGGTGAACTCGCTCTGAGGCTACGACAACATTTACATTTTACATTTAAGTAATTTAGCAGACGCTCTTATCCAGAGCTACAAGGAGACTGGGTGATCTCGCTCTGAGGCTACGACAAGGAGACTGGGTGATCTCGCTCTGAGGCTACGACAAGGAGACTGGGTGATCTCGCTCTGAGGCTACGACAAGGAGACTGGGTGATCTCGCTCTGAGGCTACGACAAGGAGACTGGGTGATCTCGCTCTGAGGCTACGACAAGGAGACTGGGTGATCTCGCTCTGAGGCTACGACAAGGAGACTGGGTGGTCTCGCTCTGAGGCTACGACAAGGAGACTGGGTGGGCTCGCTCGCTCTGAGGCTACGACAAGGAGACTGGGTGGTCTCGCTCTGAGGCTACGACAAGGAGACTGGGTGGTCTCGCTCTGAGGCTACGACAAGGAGACTGGGTGGTCTCGCTCTGAGGCTACGACAAGGAGACTGGGTGATCTCGCTCTGAGGCTGACGTGAGGTTTTTAATCAGGTCAACACTCGTAAGGCCGTGTGGCCGGATGTTATTTCAGCAAAAAAACAGCTGGCAGGCATATTCACAACCATTCAGTCTGTAATTCCCACACATCTCAAGCTAGTCATCATTTCTGTTCCCAAGAACTCTAAGGCTACCTGCCAGAATGACTACTGCCCTGTAGCACTCTGTAGTCATGAAGTGCTTTGAAAGGCTGGTTATGGCTCACATCAACTCCATCATCCCAATATCGAAGTCAAATTAAATGTTTTTGGTGGCATACACATATTTAGCAGATTTGTATTAATTATGGATCCCCATTAGTTCGTGCCAAGGCAGCAGCTACTCTTCCTGGGGTTTATTATGGATCCCTATTAGTTCCTGCCAAGCCAGCAGCTACTCTTCCTGGGGTTTATTATGGATCCCCATTAGTTCCTGCCAAGGCAGCAGCTACTCTTCCTGGGGTTTATCATGGATCCCCATTAGTTCCTGCCAAGGCAGCAGCTCCTCTTCCTGGGGTTTATTATGGATCCCCATTAGTTCCTGCCAAGGCAGCAGCTACTCTTCCTGGGGTTTATTATGGATCCCTATTAGTTCCTGCCAAGGCAGCAGCTATTCTTCCTGGGGTTTATTATGGATCCCCATTAGTTCCTGCCAAGGCAGCAGCTACTCTTCCTGGGGTTTATTATGGACCCCCATTAGTTCCTGCCAAGGCAGCAGCTACTCTTCCTGGGGTTTATTATGGATCCCCATTAGTTCCTGCCAAGGCAGCAGCTACTCTTCATTGGGTTTATTATGGATCCCCATTAGTTCGTGCCAAGGCAGCAGCTACTCTTCCTGGGGTTTATTATGGATCCCTATTAGTTCCTGCCAAGCCAGCAGCTACTCTTCCTGGGGTTTATTATGGATCCCCATTAGTTCCTGCCAAGGCAGCAGCTACTCTTCCTGGGGTTTATCATGGATCCCCATTAGTTCCTGCCAAGGCAGCAGCTACTCTTCCTGGGGTTTATTATGGATCCCCATTAGTTCCTGCCAAGGCAGCAGCTACTCTTCCTGGGGTTTATTATGGATCCCTATTAGTTCCTGCCAAGGCAGCAGCTATTCTTCCTGGGGTTTATTATGGATCCCCATTAGTTCCTGCCAAGGCAGCAGCTACTCTTCCTGGGGTTTATTATGGATCCCCATTAGTTCCTGCCAAGGCAGCAGCTACTCTTCCTGGGGTTTATTATGGATCCCCATTAGTTCCTGCCAAGGCAGCAGCTACTCTTCCTGGGGTTTATTATGGATCCCCATTAGTTCCTGCCAAGGCAGCAGCTACTCTTCATTGGGTTTATTATGGATCCCCATTAGTTCTCTTCCTGGGTTTTATTATGGATCCCCAAGGCAGCAGCTACTCTTCCTGGGGTTTATTATGGATCCCTATTAGTTCCTGCCAAGCCAGCAGCTACTCTTCCTGGGGTTTATTATGGATCCCCATTAGTTCCTGCCAAGGCAGCAGCTACTCTTCCTGGGGTTTATCATGGATCCCCATTAGTTCCTGCCAAGGCAGCAGCTACTCTTCCTGGGGTTTATTATGGATCCCCATTAGTTCCTGCCAAGGCAGCAGCTACTCTTCCTGGGGTTTATTATGGATCCCTATTAGTTCCTGCCAAGGCAGCAGCTACTCTTCCTGGGGTTTATTATGGATCCTCATTAGTTCCTGCCAAGTCAGCAGCTACTCTTCCTGGGGCTTATTATGGATCCCCATTAGTTCCTGCCAAGGCAGCAGCCACTCTTCCTGGGGTTTATTATGGATCCCCATTAGTTCCTGCCAAGGCAGCAGCTACTCTTCCTGGGGTTTATTATGGATCCCCATTAGTTCCTGCCAAGGCAGCAGCTACTCTTCCTGGGGTTTATAATGGATCCCTATTAGTTCCTGCCAAGGCAGCAGCTACTCTTCCTGGGGTTTATTATGGATCCCCATTAGTTCCTGCCAAGGCAGCAGCTACTCTTCCTGGGGTTTATTATGGATCCCCATTAGTTCCTGCCAAGGCAGCAGCTACTCTTCCTGGGGTTTATTATGGATCCCCATTAGTTCCTGCCAAGGCAGCAGCTACTCTTCCTGGGGTTTATTATGGATCCCCATTAGTTCCTGCCAAGGCAGCAGCTACTCTTCATTGGGTTTATTATGGATCCCCATTAGTTCCTGCCAAGGCAGCAGCTACTCTTCCTGGGGTTTATTATGGATCCCCATTATTCCTGCCAAGTCTTCCTGGGGTTTATTATGGATCCCCCATTAGTTCCTGCCAAGGCAGCAGCTACTCTTCCTGGGGTTTATTATGGATCCCCATTAGTTCCTGCCAAGGCAGCAGCTACTCTTCCTGGGGTTTATCATGGATCCCCATTAGTTCCTGCCAAGGCAGCAGCTACTCTTTCCTGGGGTTTATTATGGATCCCCATTAGTTCCTGCCAAGGCAGCAGCTACTCTTCCTGGGGTTTATTATGGATCCCCATTAGTTCCTGCCAAGTCAGCAGCTACTCTTCCTGGGGTTTATTATGGATCCCCATTAGTTCCTGCCAAGGCAGCAGCCACTCTTCCTGGGGTTTATTATGGATCCCCATTAGTTCCTGCCAAGGCAGCAGCTACTCTTCCTGGGGTTTATTATGGATCCCCATTAGTTCCTGCCAAGGCAGCAGCTACTCTTCCTGGGGTTTATAATGGATCCCTATTAGTTCCTGCCAAGGCAGCAGCTCCTCTTCCTGGGGTTTATTATGGATCCCCATTAGTTCCTGCCAAGGCAGCAGCTACTCTTCCTGGGGTTTATTATGGATCCCTATTAGTTCCTGCCAAGGCAGCAGCTACTCTTCCTGGGGTTTATTATGGATCCCCATTAGTTCCTGCCAAGGCAGCAGCTACTCTTCCTGGGGTTTATTATGGATCCTCATTAGTTCCTGCTAAGTCAGCAGCTACTCTTCCTGGGGTTTATTATGGATCCCCATTAGTTCCTGCCAAGGCAGCAGCTACTCTTCCTGGGGTTTATTATGGATCCCCATTAGTTCCTGTCAAGCCAGCAGCTACTCTTCCTGGGTCCAGCAAAATTAAGGAAGTTTATATAAATTTTAAAAACATTACAATACATGCACAACACATTGTGTGCCCTCAGGCCCCTACTCCACTAGTACCACATACAGTACAAAATCCATGTGTGTGTGTGTGTGTGTGTGTGTAGTGCGTATGTTATCGTGTGTGTATGCATGTGTCTGTGCCTGTGTGTTTGTCTTCACAGTCCCCGCTCTTCCATAAGGTTTATTTTTACCTGCTTTTTAAATCTGATTCTACTGCTGCATCAGTTACCTGATGTGAAATAGAGCCATGACTACATGCAACTCTATGTAGTACCATAGTCTGTTCTGGACTTGGGGACTGTGAAGAGACCTCTTGTGGCATATCTTGTGGGGTATGTATGGGTGTCTGAGCTGTGTGTTAGTAGTTTAAACAGACCTCTGGTAGCATGTCTTGTGGGGTATGAATGGGTGTCTGAGCTGTGTGTTAGTAGTTTAAACAGACCTCTGGTAGCATGTCTTGTGGGGTATGTATGGGTGTCTGAGCTGTGTGTTAGTAGTTTAGACAGACCTCTGGTGGCATGTCTTGTGGGGTATGAATGGGTGTCTGAGCTGTGTGTTAGTAGTTTAGACAGACCTCTGGTGGCATGTCTTGTGGGGTATGTATGGGTGTCTGAGCTGTGTGCCATTAGTTTAAACTGACAGCTCAGTGCAACCAACATGTCAATACCTCTCATAAATACAAGTAGTGATGAAGTCAACCAGGGGAGATTGACATGCATATTATTAATATTAGCTGTGTGTTCATCCAAGGGCCAGCCGTGCTGCCCTGTTCTGAGACAATTGCAATTTCTTTGTGGCACCTGACCACACGACTGAACAGTAGACTTCTCAACATCTTAGCTACTGTTATATCAATATGTTTTGACCATGACCGTTTACAATCCAGTGTTACTCCAAGCAGTTTATTCACCTTAACTTGCTCAATTTCCACATGATTAATTACAAGATTTAGTTTGCTTTAAGTTTTTGAAATATTTAGGACTAACTTATTCCTTGCCATCCACTCTGAAACTAACTGCAGCCCTCTAAGTGTTTCAGTGGCTGTGGTAGCTGACATGTTTTGTGTTGAGTCATCTGGATACATAGACACGAACCCTTTACTCAAAGCCAGTGGCATGTCGTTAGTAAAGATCGAAAAAAGTGATTTGACTAGACTAGACAGCTGCCCTGGGGAATTCCTGATTCTACCTGGATTACGTTGGATAGGCTCCATTAAAGAACACCCTCTGTTCTGTTAGACGGGTATCTCCTTATCCACAATATAGCAGGGGGTGTAAAGCCATGACACCCTCTGTTCTGTTAGACGGGTATCTCCTTATCCACAATATAGCAGGGGGTGTAAAGCCATGACACCCTCTGTTCTGTTAGACGGGTATCTCCTTATCCACAATATAGCAGGGGGTGTAAAGCCATGACACCCTCTGTTCTGTTAGACGGGTATCTCCTTATCCACAATATAGCAGGGGTGTAAAGCCATGACACCCTCTGTTCTGTTAGACGGGTATCTCCTTATCCACAATATAGCAGGGGGTGTAAAGCCATAACACCCTCTGTTCTGTTAGACGGGTATCTCCTTATCCACAATATAGCAGGGGGTGTAAAGCCATGACACCCTCTGTTCTGTTAGACGGGTATCTCCTTATCCACAATATAGCAGGGGGTGTAAACCCTCTGTTCTGTTAGACATCTCCTTATCCACAATATAGCAGGGGGTGTAAAGCCATGACACCCTCTGTTCTGTTAGACGGGTATCTCCTTATCCACAATATAGCAGGGGGTGTAAAGCCATAACAAATATACGTTTTTCCAGCAGCAGACTTATCGATAATGTCAAAAGCTGCACTGAAGTCTAACAAGACAGCCCCCACAATCTTCATCTCAATTTCTCTCAGCCAATCAGTAATTTGTAAGTGCTGTGCTTGTTGAAGCACCACTCCTCCACTGCATAAGGCTGATGGACAGACAGCAGTCACACACAGCAGGATATTAAACTAAAGGATAAGCAGTCCATAAACTCACATAATAAACCAGTAGATCGTAATCATAAGAATACATAAACATTAAGCATTTTCCAATCTGAATGTTTAACTATTACTTCCCATCGCAAAAAACATTTCACATTTAGCATA
This sequence comes from Oncorhynchus gorbuscha, assembly GCF_021184085.1. NCBI lineage: Eukaryota > Metazoa > Chordata > Actinopteri > Salmoniformes > Salmonidae > Oncorhynchus > Oncorhynchus gorbuscha. The sequence goes on along the minus strand of NC_060175.1, from coordinate 108,662,714 downwards.
GAATTCATACAGACATACATGTAGAATATTGGGCCTGAATGAATTCTATAAGCTTTAATTGATTGTGATATAGAATATTGGGCCTGAATGAATTCTATGTTTTAATTGATTGTGATATAGAATATTGGGCCTGAATGAATTCTATGTTTTAATTGATTGTGATATAGAATATTGAGCCTGAATGAATTCTATGTTTTAATTGATTGTGATATAGAATATTGGGCCTGTATGAATTCTGTTTTAATTGATTGTGATATAGAATATTGGGCCTGTATGAATTCTATGTCTCAATCAATTTAACCATGTATACCAGTGTACCTATGAAACCATAATTTATAGCCTCTGATACCGAGAGACTAATGCTAAACTCAGCATGTGATATCTGTAGAATCTCTACTGGACTGAAGACTGACTGACCTCTGGATTCACTACTACTGTCAGAGTGAAGGGTTAAAGGTGTGTAATGTTCTGTTGTATTATCCAGGTTGTCCAGACGTTGGAGGACCACCACCAGGAGGTGCTGTCCCTCTACAGGGACTTTGGTTTCTGCGGCCTGATCGCTCAGGACTCAGAGTTTGCCCTCTGCAACGTGCCCACCTACTTCTCCTCGCATGCCCTCAAACTGTCCTGGAACGGCAAGAACCTGACCACCCACCAGTACCTGCTCTCTGAAGCAGCCAGACAGCTGGGTCTGAAGACACAACACCTGCCCTGCTTCACTGCACTGCTGGGTAGGTACCTAAACGATACAATTTAAGACAGAATCGTTATTGTCTTTACCGGAGAAAAATACCAAAGAACGCGCTCTCATTCACGCGCTTGGAAACACTACAGCCAAAATTGGAGCCACCTAGAAAAACCACAATTTCTGGCTCATTTTTCCAAAAACCAGCCTGAAACTCTAGACTGACATCTAGTGGAAGCCCAATGATCTGCACGATTTCGCCTGATTTTGCTGTTTACTGCGTTGGGTTTTTACTTTACCTCCTAAAACAGTATTTCAATGTTTGTTTTGTTAAATGTGATGCGCCACCCCAACTCTAGAAACGTGCCCGATTTTATAGTCTACTTGAGTCAACTTTCTCCCTCTCCTCTGCTTCCCACACCAAGCCCTAACCCCATCACAAATAGCAAGTTGAAACCTCTCGCCAGACAGGAAGATGTGATCTCGCAACTGTGTTGTTGTGAGAGTCAGGGGGAGGGGCTTGGCGTGTTAGTCAGGGGGAGGGGCTTGGCGTGTTAGTCAGGGGGAGGGGCTTGGCGTGTTAGTCAGGGGGAGGGGCTTGGCGTGTTAGTCAGGGGGAGGGGCTTGGCGTGTTAGTCAGGGGAGGGGCTTGGCGTGTTAGTCAGGGGGAGGGGCTTGGCGTGTTAGTCAGGGGGAGGGGCTTGGCGTGTTAGTCAGGGGGAGGGGCTTGGCGTGTTAGTCAGGGGGGAGGGGCTTGGCGTGTTAGTCAGGGGGGGGCTTGGCACGAGATGCGGGGGGGAGGGGCTTGGCGTGTGTAAACCATAGAGGAACAGGCAAAGATAAAATGTGTCCAAGTTAAGGCCAATGTGTTTCTGTGGGTTTATTTTGGACCTCAGCTTGTCGCCTGCCTTCCTGCCTTTGGGACGACTCCTATTGTTATGGAGGAGACTTGCATCTTGTCATTATTTACAGATCTCTGGTGTAAATGGGGAAATGCACAGAGGAGTGAAGGAGACCAAAAATACAATGACCAGAACAAGCTGACAAACGTTAATTAAAACCGTTATTCTGGCCATACAGGCATTTGGAATTTTGCTCAAACACACACAACTGAACTTTCTCTCCCTCTCCCCTCCCTCTCCCCCTCTCCCCCCCCGTAGGGAACCATATTCTCCCTGATGAGGACCTGGCTGCCTTCCACTGGAGCCTTTTAGGACCAGAACACCCCCTGGCCTCACTCAAGGTATAAACTCTGACCTTTAACCCTTCCACTGGAGCCTTTTAGGACCAGAACACCCCCTGGCCTCACTCAAGGTATAAACTCTGACCTTTAACCCTTCCACTGGAGCCTTTTAGGACCAGAACACCCCCTGGCCTCACTCAAGGTATAAACTCTGACCTTTAACCTTTCCACTGGAGCCTTTTAGGACCAGAACACCCCCTGGCCTCACTCAAGGTATAACCTCTGAACTTTAATCCTGACGATCTCTTCTAGTTACTTCTAAACCATTACATTAAGCTATACCCCTGCTGTCTGGCCCATCATCTATAACCTCTGACCCTGATGATCTCTTCTAGTTACTTCTAAATCATAACATTAAGCTATACCCCTGCTGTCTGGCCCATCATCTATAACCTCTGACCTTGATAATCTCTTCTAGTTACTTCTAAACCATAACATTAAGCTATACCCCTGCTGTCTGGCCCATCATCTATAACCTCTGACCTCTCGGTGCGTGCCCACCAGTTTGGTGGTGCCTCCCTGTGAGGTTGTTAAGTAGGCGGTGTCTGACCTCTAACCCGCTAGGTGCGTGCCCACCAGTTTGGTGGTGCCTCCCTGTGAGGTTGTTAAGTAGGCGGTGTCTGACCTCTAACCTTCTAGGTGCGAGCCCACCAGTTGGTGCTGCCTCCCTGTGAGGTGGTTATCAAGGCGGTGTCTGACCTCTAACCCCTGATCTCTAATCCTCTAGGTGCGAGCCCACCAGTTGGTGCTGCCTCCCTGTGAGGTGGTTATCAAGGCAGTGTCTGACCTCTAACCCCTGACCTCTAACCCGCTAGGTGCGTGCCCACCAGTTGGTGCTGCCTCCCTGTGAGGTGGTTATCAAGGCGGTGTCTGACCTCTAACCCCTGACCTCTAACCCTCTAGGTGCGAGCCCACCAGTTGGTGCTGTCCCCCTGTGAGGTGGTTATCAAGGCGGTGTCTGACCTCTAACCCTCTAGGTGCGAGCCCACCAGTTGGTGCTGCCTCCCTGTGAGGTGGTTATCAAGGCGGTGTCTGACCTCTAACCCTCTAGGTGCGTGCCCACCAGTTGGTGCTGCCTCCCTGTGAGGTGGTTATCAAGGCGGTGTCAGACCTCTAACCCCTGACCTCTAACCCTCTAGGTGCGAGCCCACCAGTTGGTGCTGCCTCCCTGTGAGGTGGTTATCAAGGCGGTGTCTGACCTCTAACCCCTGACCTCTAACCCTCTAGGTGCGAGCCCACCAGTTGGTGCTGCCTCCCTGTGAGGTGGTTATCAAGGCGGTGTCAGACCTCTAACCCCTGACCTCTAACCCTCTACCTCTAACCCTCTAGGTGCTAGCCCACCAGTTGGTGCTGCCTCCCTGTGAGGTGGTTATCAAGGCGGTGTCTGACCTCTAACCCCTGACCTCTAACCCTCTAGGTGCGAGCCCACCAGTTGGTGCTGCCTCCCTGTGAGGTGGTTATCAAGGCGGTGTCAGAGTACGTCTCCTCCATTAAAGACCTGGGGAACCTCGACGTTATCGCCAGAGACGTCTTCAAACAGTCACAGGTACACCACACACCACTAGTTCTCTCTCTTTCTCTCTCCCCCCCCCCCCTTTAGTTTGGAGTGACAGTTGTCTTAACCCAATCAATGATTTGAGGTGTCACTGGCTCTGACCCTTCTAACTACGTAAGTAAATATGTGATTTGCCTGTTGCACAATGTTCTGCTCATGTGTTGGTAACTGCTTCGCCATGTTCAGAGCATGCGGGCACAGGGGGGAAGATTTGGAGAGTAGTGGTGGCGTCAGACCGTCGACTTAAGTAGGCAATAGAAAAAAATCCTGTCTATCATGTTCATTGATTGGGTTAAGGTGAACCGTCACTGCAAAACTAGCAGACCAAAGGAGACTCATTGTCTACGCCTCCCCCTAAACCCGTCATGGAAAAATAATGCCAAAACTCGAGATCGAAAAGACTCTGTGAAAGCAAAGACATATAACATATGAGTAGCGTAACCAAAAGGTGGTCCATACAGGCAAGAGGCTAAATGAATTCTGGGAAAGTTGCCCCCAGTATCCAAGAAGTTAATGACATAGGAAACACTGTTCATACTTGTAACATTCATCTCTATGCAGATGACAGTGGTGTGTTCCTGTGCCACCTCAGTGCAGCAGGCCATTCATGAACTTTAGGATGACTTTGATTCAGTTCAGAAATCCAGATCTTAAATGAGTGTAAATATTAAGTAAAACCAAGCTCATGCTGTTCTGTAGGTCATGAAATGTTGACCCTGAGGACTTGCCCTATAAATGGAGCCCACATTGAGTTTGTTTCTCAATAGAAGTACCTGGATTGATGACAAGTTGTCCTTTACAACACACATAAATCATCTGACTAAGATCCAATATGTTTTTTTCATATCAAAATAACCCATTCACAGGAATGGATAACATTAGAGATCTCTCCAGTCTCTACAGACTTGGGAAAATCTGCATTTAGTTTTCATTGCTTTTAATTTGTGGAACAATCTGCAGAGTTCACTGCACTTAGATGTGCTGGTGCCACTCAGGCAGTTTACGTTATTGATTGAGGACCTCTATGTAGTTGAATGGGAATGCTTTTATTTAATGTTTATTTTTTGATTGAGCGGAATTCTATTGGTTTATACACGTGTATGTTTTAATATTCTGTTTTTATTGTACTGTGTACAGGGCTCTCTGGTAAAATATGTTTAATCTCAATGTGGATCCCTGTTTAAATAAAGGTTAAATAAATATATATTTGTCTCCCTCTAGTCTCGTATGGAGGACAAGGTGCAGCGTTTTAAGAGAGCTGTGGAGTATTTCTCAGCTGCCTCTAAACCCCGCCCACTCTCCATGGGAACCTCCCCCTACCTCTGTGAGTAACCCCGCATTTGGCGAAGGCGCTGTCCGTCATACAGTATCTCTTGTAGTCAGTGACACAAGCACGATTGGCTAAAGCTTTTTCTTAAATACTTGTTAGACCTGCTAAATTGGACAAGTCATTTATTTCTCTGTCTGTGTGTAGTGCCAGGGTTTGGGCCGGCTCCGTTTGGTGGACCTCCTGGCCACATGGGGGCGATGCAGACTGTAAAGACCCAGGTAGGAGTCACATGCCTCTGTAGCTAGTTATTACCTCCTAAGCTTCTTGGCTCAGTAGTACAGTAGCTGATTCTCCTCTTGTATTGACTCAGTAGTACAGTAGCTGATTCTCCTCTTGTATTGACTCAGCAGTACAGTAGCTGGTTCTCCTCTTGTATTGACTCAGCAGTACAGTAGCTGGTTCTCCTCTTGTATTGACTCGGCAGTACAGTAGCTGGTTCTCCTCTTGTATTGACTCGGCAGTACAGTAGCTGGCTCCTCTCTTGTATTGACTCAGCAGTACAGTAGCTGGCTCCTCTCTTGTATTGACTCAGCAGTACAGTAGCTGGTTCTCCTCTTGTATTGACTCAGCAGTACAGTAGCTGGCTCCTCTCTTGTATTGACTCAGCAGTACAGTAGCTGGCTCCTCTCTTGTATTGACTCAGTAGTACAGTAGCTGGCTCCTCTCTTGTATTGACTCAGTAGTACAGTAGCTGGTTCCTCTCTTGTATTGACTCAGCAGTACAGTAGCTGGCTCCTCTCTTGTATTGACTCAGTAGTACAGTAGCTGGCTCCTCTCTTGTATTGACTCAGCAGTACAGTAGCTGGTTCCTCTCTTGTATTGACTCAGCAGTACAGTAGCTGGCTCCTCTCTTGTATTGACTCAGTAGTACAGTAGCTGGCTCCTCTCTTGTATTGACTCAGTAGTACAGTAGCTGGCTCCTCTCTTGTATTGACTCAGCAGTACAGTAGCTGGTTCCTCTCTTGTAATTGACTCAGCAGTACAGTAGCTGGCTCCTCTCTTGTATTGACTCAGTAGTACAGTAGCTGGCTCCTCTCTTGTATTGACTCAGCAGTACAGTAGCTGGCTCCTCTCTTGTATTGACTCAGCAGTACAGTAGCTGGCTCCTCTCTTGTATTGACTCAGCAGTACAGTAGCTGGCTCCTCTCTTGTATTGACTCAGTAGTACAGTAGCTGGCTCCTCTCTTGTATTGACTCAGCAGTACAGTAGCTGGTTCCTCTCTTGTATTGACTCAGCAGTACAGTAGCTGGCTCCTCTCTTGTATTGACTCAGTAGTACAGTAGCTGGCTCCTCTCTTGTATTGACTCAGTAGTACAGTAGCTGGCTCCTCTCTTGTATTGACTCAGCAGTACAGTAGCTGGCTCCTCTCTTGTATTGACTCAGCAGTACAGTAGCTGGCTCCTCTCTTGTATTGACTCAGCAGTACAGTAGCTGGCTCCTCTCTTGTATTGACTCAGTAGTACAGTAGCTGGCTCCTCTCTTGTATTGACTCAGCAGTACAGTAGCTGGTTCCTCTCTTGTATTGACTCAGCAGTACAGTAGCTGGCTCCTCTCTTGTATTGACTC